>NC_056726.1:1558740253-1559040253 GCF_019279795.1 Protopterus annectens
TTGTGGTGTTACTCCTGTGGGACAAGAAGGGTCGATTTCTTCCCAATAGGGATGGTCAAGCTGGAATCAGCTGCTCTGTTGTCCTTCTCCAGGCAGCTCTTCCAACACCTTAATTGTGCCACTGTAACATGGGGTGAAATCATGGCACCAATTCTCTAAATTCTGGAACTGTGCCCATTTTTTTTCTATGTTTAAAAGGATTTTGCACGTAACAAACCAGTAATTTATTTGTAAATGGAATAACCCATACCTGGGTGAAATAAAATACTGGATAACATTATGCAATTTATGTCTTTGAGCATGTTTAAAATTTGTATGAGCTTGTTTTTTTTTCTTTGTTGATTAATGACTATTGCATGTTTTTTAGTATTGGTGAATGAAAGAGTGAATGAATGAAATAAAGGTCTTGATATAATCCTTGAATGAGCAATGGACTAAGCTAGATTGCTATTTGCTTGAAGCTAGATAAAGTTTCCAACATTATTTTATTACAACGGCACATACTACAGTTTCAGGTAGACAGATTGACATGTCTCAGTGTAGTTAAACAGCATAACTTTTGTTTTGCTATTTTTTTTAATTGTTTAATTCAAGGAAAAGAAGCACCCAGAGCGGGATAGTGTCACTTGAATGGCTTGAGCAGCTGAAAAACCTCTGACCATCCAAGTTCACAAAGGCCTATGATCATTTATTCCTGTATTCCACCCAACCAATACACTCCCATGTAGCATTGTCATATACCTCCCCTAATCCCACTTCTGGCTCCACTTACTACATTCTCTTTTCAGTGGTACTCCTATACGTGCACTACAGCCTAATACACACCTACCTATTGTTCCCTTTACTAGCAAATCTCTTTCTGTCACATTATGACCCACAGCTTACAACTATATTTTCACTTATACTTACTAACCCTCTCCCTATACTACTCCATGCTACCTCCTTTCATAGCCAGCTATACCTGTTTCCTTTAATACCTCCCACCCTGTCCACTCCATGTCAAACTACTACTAAAAGTTTCTCTGAAATCTCACCCTCCCTATTCAACTACCACTGCTTATGTGAAACAAACTTAAAACTTTCTCAAGTCAATACCAAATTGAAATTGACACAGCATATCCTAAGGCCTTTCTCACCAACCCAACATCAGTATTTCCTTATACATTATGCCCAGATCCTGTCACTATGTGGGGATATTCACCCCAATCCTAGCCCCAAGAATTCTCCATCTCCTAACCAACCTTTTATAATACTTAATGCTTGCAGTATCTGCAATAAAATCACAAAATTCCAGATCTGGCTATCGCATAATAACCCTGACATTGTAGCTGTCACAGAAACTTGGTTAAAGCCACACATACTAAACACATAACTCATTCCCCCAGGATATAATATTTTTCTTAACGGCAGACTCCAAAACAAAGGCGGGGGTGTAGCACTAATTTACAGAGAATCCTTAAACGTTACACTCTTTTCTAACCCTATACCACCCTGTGGTAACATAGAACTACTAATAGCACATGCCTACACATTAATTGGAGTAAGCAACTCGGTATTGCTGCACTATATATCCCCCAGGCCAGAATATTCCTGTTTTGGAAGACTTCCTATCCTGGACTAACCATAACATCTTCAATGAAACAATCATCCTTGGAGATACAAATATAAACTGGCAAAATCTTATCTCCAATTCCCCAGCAAATCGCATGAGCCTGCACAGGTATACACAACTAATCACAAACCCAACACGTACCACTAACAACCAATCTGAGACAACCTGAGACTGGATCCTTGTGTCTGATCCTCAGAAATACTCTAACACTGGTAGCTCCCCCCCCAACATCTTACGTGACCACTCACCAGCCTTCACCTATAGGATCCATACTCAAATATTCAAACCACACTGCTATAGAACATCTAGAAACCTAGTCCACTTTAACCAAAACCTACTTGTAGACTCATTAAAAGCCCATAATTGGACCCCTGTAAAAATACTCCCACTAGAAGATACCATACTCTATTTCAATAAAGTCTTTCTTGATACTATCAACAGTCTAGCTCCCATCCGCACCAAAAGAATAAAACATAACCATGCCACTTGGCTAACAAAACACACCAAACATTTACTTCTCTCTAGAGACCAAGCCTGGAAAGAATGGTGCAAAAATAGAACCCCACAAAATTAACTTACCTTCAAACAGCTTCATAATACCGTCAAAAAGCTAGTGATTAATAACAAAAAAAATTAATTCTCAACTCAGCCATCCACCCAAAGGAATAACCCTAGAAAATTCTGGAAATCCGTTTCCTCACCACTTAATTCTGAAACCCAGCATAATCCTGCACCATCCCCAGATAATGACCCACAAGAAATCACCAAAATGTTTAACTCTCACTTTATTGATACAATCAAAAACTAATCAAACAATCCCCCCCAATAACAAATAATACAGTAGAGAGACGATTATCCAAATGTCCATTATCTGAAATGTCAGTTATCAGAACCAGCATTCCAACGTTTTCAGGTAGGAAAAATCCTAAAGTCTGAAATTGCAAACATTATGTACACTTGCTTGAGCATGTTTTTTGAGCTTGTAGCCAGCTTGGGTGTGAAAAATATTCTTTATTGTCCACTGGAATTACTGAATGGTTGAAACATATTCCTGCATGCAGAAAAAATCCCAAGATTTTAAATTTTTTTTATTCGGTTCAATTATATGTTTGATTATCTGAACTACCCTAGGTCCCAATTAGTTTGGATAATCAACTCTCAACTGTAACTCAAACTGTCTTGAACCTTACAATAATCTCAGTCAATTTAAACCAAGCTCTCATTCCTCCCCTACCAGTGTAAAGACTGATACTTTGCTATCATCCCCAACTCTCACTCTACAACCAGTACTCACCTACCATGTGCATAAACTTCTAAATAAACTGAGACCATGTTCCCCTTCTGCTGACAGCCTTCCACTAAAATATCTAAAGCTAGCAGCTGATGCTATAACATATCCTGTCAGCATCCTTATTAATTGGTCTATCTCTGAATCCTACATCCGTCAGCTGTGAATAAAATCTGTTATAATTCCTGTACACAAAGGTGGTAACACCAATGACCTTTCGAACTACTGGCCATCTCTGTACTTTCACGTTTATCTAAAATCTTTGAAAAGTGCATACATATCCAGTTACAAGCATCTCAGTGACAATAACCTCCTCGCTCCCACCCAGCATGGCTTGCACCCTGCCCACAGCACCACTACAGCCTTACTCTCATTTACCAGTGCTGTGCACAAGGCTCTGGATGCTGGTCTATCAATGTCAGTCATCCTGATAGACCTATTCAAAGCATTTGGTGTAGTATCACACCCAAAACTGATACAGCAACTTAAAACTCTAAATTGCTCCAAGCATACTCTAAATTGGTTTACTAGCTATCTAAATAACAGACAACAATCTGTCATATACCAAAACATGCACTCAGAATATCTGCTCAGTAATACAGGAGTCCCTCAGTGGTTTACTCTGGGGCCCCTTCTTGTCAATGTTTTCATTAACAATCTCCATACAGCATCCCAACAAAGTACACTTATCCAATATGCCGATGATTCTACTATTATCTACTCTTCCAACAACTTCTCTAACCTCCTAAAGATAACTCAAACTGCATTTTCATCTATTGATTCCTGGCTAAACAATGCCCAACTTCTACTTAATCCGAAAAAATCTAAACTCTTGCTATTCTCAGCAAAAAATCCAACTCAAGATTTTAAGATATATTTAGAAACAATACTGAAATGGAAGTAGTAAAGGCAGCAATATTATTAAGTACTGAAATGGATGGCAGACTCCCCTTCGAGAATCATATTCTTAACACAATAAAAAACAAACTTCAAACCGAGCAGACTCTATAGACATAAAATATACATGGATACTCCCACCAGAGTGAAACTGACTAACACTCTGCTACTACTATCTCTGCGGTATGAAAGCCCCATTTACATCAACCTTCACACTTCTCTCCTGAACAAATTATAATCCTGCTACTATAAAATAGCAAAATGTGCCACTAGTATGCCTAATCGCACACATCACTGCCTGGCCGTAAAAGAATTGAACTGGTTTGAATTCCCCCATTTCCTAACATACACCCAGCTAACCCTAGCCTATAAACTGATCAATAATCCTAACAAGTGCCCTTCTCTTCAGGCAATTCTTGAACCCCACTTCCCTCCCAGAAATCTACGCTCTAGTAATAAACAACTCTTAAACATAACCAAATCCGATAAATGAGCGGGACAAAGCCTTTACTCTTACTCTTTTGCCAAACTATGGAATGCACTGCTTTCTTCAATCGGACACCTTAAAATCATTCAAATCTGCACAAAAAAACACTACCTGAGCCATTATAGTTGCCCATGCATAAAGAGGAAGAAGTCTCCATGAATAAAGTTACCTTCCAACTTACTCTTATTCTTGCTACAGTCCTACATCCTGCAGAAAACACTCTGTGCTTCTCACACCTTTCTAACTTCTCCTAATGCTAACTCTAGTACTTCCCACTGTTAGTCCAGAGCATCTCTTCACTGAGTTAACTAGTCTGATTGGTTGCATAATTTCTGCAAGTTAATATGATTAATTTGTTATCTTTAGCTGCAATGTCAGTCTGTATAAAATTGCAATGTCTGTCTATTCTAGAAACGAATGTTATGTCTATGTACTAAACAATTCATGACAATGATATTTACACTTTGTATCTCTTCGGAGCTTTTCTCCCCGGGCCTCCACTGAAAATGGGTTACTGACCCAGAGGACCTTCCCGGTCAACAAGTGTCAATCAATCAATGACTCAATAAATTAAATAAATAAATAAATAAATAAATAAATAATTAAATACATTTACAAATATAAAAAAAATATATGTTCTTAAAATTGACTCCAGCGCTACCACAGCTGAGGATACTAACAGAAGAAGAATCCATTCTGGCCACACACCAGACTGAAGAGACAGCTTCTGAATGTCAAAACATTTCTTTATATAAGCTGTTATTCTTAAGCATTTGAGGTAGATTATGATCCATTGATTTATGATTGTCCAGCAATGTATACATCAGTATCAAATGGAATCTGGAGTGCAGATACCATGTTATGCACTGACAGATCTTTAAGAAGTCTGGAGATCTTATTGATTTGTGAAGGGAGTGAGTACTAAGTGACTAAATGTAGTGTTAGACACTTGTGTAGAAAAATGAGTAGGGCAGTTATGCAAATTAAGTGAATTAGCCAGACAGCAGACAGACTATAAAATGACTTGTCTGGGCTGCTAAGTGTAGTGGATCATTTCAAGAGGAGTTTGGTTGAATTTATGTATGACAGGAGGCATGTGTGACTTAATGATTAAAAGATCTAACATTGTCAATTGGCCTGAACACATTACTTTGGTAGCTTTTACTGAATGACCTGCAAACAAGTAATTTTACAAAACAATATAAGAGAATGTCTGGCTCAACAGATTGAGGAAAAAGAATTAATATAACTCCTGTCTGTTTCCTACAGAAGGCATACAACAAAACATTTAATCTAGACACAAATAGATATGTCAGTGATTTGACATTCCTGGAAGAACATCAGGATATATGATTAGTCTCAGACTAAAAAAATGCAAGTTGGAGTATGACTTACAATACCTCCAAAGACAAAGGAGAGAGAGAGTAGTGTGTGCCATAAAGGCGACATAGCTAAATCCAGTTACAGATTAATAGACATAGATGAGTGAAAAACTCTATAACTAAGGGATGAATGGTAATTCATTGTGAGCTACTGCTCATGACCTGTGAGAAGACCATGAGCAAGATGGAGAGTACTGACCAAAATTCCGCTTGAGAAGCGGTAACCAAACCGACTTTATTACAAATAGTCCATAGATGTGTACAATGTTAACCTAGGTTTCGTCCTCTGGTAAGGACTTCTTCAGAACAATAGAACACATTCAGTGCAACAGTTTAAATACCCACCCATCCTACCTTTAATCCAATAAAATCACATTCCCATTCCATAAGCACTTAAAGAGACGATGCTTAAATACAAATTACCACATAAAAATACTATCATAAAAATTATTATTCTAATATTCAACAATTACATTACAAAACTAAATAATACAAACCTAGATGAATATTAAAATATGAAAATATTGTGAATGTTAAAAATATTATTAAATATATTATAAATGTTATAGGTATTGTATTGTAAGGTGTTACAATTGCCAGTTTCGCATAATAAAAATGCCATACACAGGTATATATATTTCATCTACCTAAAATGTTTCATCCACCTAAAATATGTTTAAGTTTCAAAATTGGGGCAATGCTAATGGCATCATTAACACCCAGGAAATGGTGTGCATCTAACCTTAACTGCCATTTTAATTCACTTATATCAAGATGCACATCCAATATTTTACCTTGGGGATCTACTCTAATATGTTGAATGACACAGAATTTAAATCTGTGCTCCGGATATTCACAAATATGTCTAGCTAAGGCGTTAGCCGCCCTCAAATGTTGAATATCCAGTTGGTGTTCATTAACTTGCTCTCTAAAATGCCTAAAAGTTTTTCCTATATAAAATACAGGACAACACTCACATTTAGCTATGTATACCACATTTTGGGTTTGACAATTAAAATGCCCACTTATAAAAATAGTGTTGGTATTAATCCTAATTTTGGGCCCTGTTTCTAATATAAACTTACAAGTTTTACATCTGCCACATTTAAAATTCCCAAAAGGTCTACTAGTAACTACAGGTTTACCCCTCAGACCATTTTCCATAATTTCTTTAAATGATCTGTCCTTTCTAAAAACTATTTTTGGACAGGCCCCCATCTTTTTATTTATGTCTTTGTTCAATTTCAAGATGTCCCAATTCTTTTGGACCATCTTGACTAACCACTCGGACTCTAAATTATAGGTCGCCACAAAATACATCACTTCCCCCTTCTTGTCTCTAAAATCCAGGTCATCCTGACATCTTGACAATACTTCTTGTTGTCCACACCTTCCAGTATGTAAAATGGGCATATAAACGCCTTGTTTTCTCTTACGCATAATTTCATCTTTCACTTCTAAGCATAAACCTTCCAGGTATCCCCTTCTAATGAACATCTCAGTCATATATTCCAACTCCTGACAAAAATCCCGTTCAGTATTTACCATTCTGGAAGCCCTCTCCATCTGCCCCTTAACTATAGACCTTTTTTGATGGTGAGGGTGCCAACTACTGTAATCTAAATAAGAGTTGGAAAATGTACTTTTTTTGTAAATAGTAGATTCAAAACATTTTGCTTCATGATCTATTTTTAAACTAACATCCAAATATGTTATTGTGTCAAAACTGTATTCGTTGGTGAATTTCAAAAATGCCATAGTGCTATTAATATATTGCAAAAATGCCATCATTTCATCAACACCCCCTGTCCACACAATAGTATATATCATTCAAAAATCTAGTATGTTGTTGGATGTAGGCCTGATAAGGGCTTGAAAAAACTAATTCTTGTTCCCAATATGCCATGATGTAATTGGCATATATTGGGGCACAGGTGGCACCCATGGCCACCCCTGTTGTTTGTTTGTAATAATGCCCCTCAAAATACAAAAAATTGTTAGTCAGCACTGCTTCCATAAGGGCAGTAAAAAGGTTGACCTCATCCTGCTCATATAAGCCAGTTTTCAGTAATTGACATTCAAGCCATATAAGCCCTTCCTCGTGTGGTATAACGGTAAATAAAATTGCACACATCTACTGTGAGCAAAATAATATTTTCTGTAATATTAATATCATTCAATTTCTCTAAAAAGTTCCATCCTTGGTTATGTAGCTAAATTTGCTTAATCCCTTTTGTAAATGATGGTCCAAATATTGGCTAACAAAGCAAGTTTTACACCACTTACCATCGACAATAGGTCTGAATTTCACATCATTCAGACCTTTATGTAATTTGATTTGATTGTAACCTTTTACAAGTTTGTTAAGCTGGAGCGTACTGCCCAGGGAAACAGCAAACCAGCTGACCTTTCAACATGACCAGGTATAGAATAGAGGGCAATGAATATTGATGCAGTTCAGAAAGTGGTCCACATCAAAGAGTATGGTCAGGGCCGGCCTTTGGTTAACTGGTGCCCTAGGCAGCTGCCTAGTTGGCCTATGCCTAAGGTCGGCTATGGGTATGGCAAAGTCATAACCCAGTGCAGTCGGACGTGATTGAACATCCTTCTGCTTTTCTTATTAAAATTAAAGAAAATGCCACCATCTCAGTAAGGCCTTTCTTCTTTAATAAATCAGGGTACATGCCAGGTATCTGACTCCAAACCAAAACCTTGTATTCTGCAGTGTTAAAAGATCCTTACATCTAATTGTAAATAAACACTTTTCTCATGCATTCCCGCAACATAAGGAGAAATATAGAAAGAACTGTAACCTCCAGCTTTTTTGTGATATTCAAGTAACTTCAGTGTTCAGCCATACCACCTTTATAGGATCATAAGATCATAAGATAATACTAGGGTAATGTCCCTAAAGGGCCTTTTTAAACCTAGCCATGCTTCTTAGAAATATTAGAAAAGTATTGGTCCCATAAGTAATGTGGGAGGTATATATAAACTTGTGCATGAGTGGCCAAGTAATTACAAGGTTCCACTCTCTAATACTGAACTAGGTGCCAAACTAGGGTTAAATTTACAGTTCCTCATCCATTGATCAAAGTTTTGCTTGAATAAGTGCAAGGAAGAACTTTGCTTCACATGGACCGTGGACGGGAAGCTTGTTCCAGAGAAACGTTAGGTCTGTGACACATAATTTTCCCTCCAGCATGTCCTATTTATGTTGCAGGTTAGATTTAGGTCTGTGGATTTGTTACTTCTCGTGATATTTGTTTTGCAGATGTGCAACAGATCCATCAAGGCTAGATCAGTGAGTGTTTTGTAGGCCTGGCATAGGTCGCATCACAGTAGCCTGTAGTAGACCAAGTATAAGGACAATGTTTTGGGGCAGTCTGGCGAGGACTTGTTTTCTATACCATGTATTTTTTTTTTTTTTGAGGGAACTCTGTGGTCACTCAGTTTGTTGCATATATCTGATTAAGTACATGTTGAAAGGTGCATTGCACTCCATCATTAGTTATATGAAGACGGAGTACAATGCAACAGTGACATCTTTGGACCTGGATGCCATACTTTGCTTATAAGTTGTGCAGTATGAAATTATTTTCTTACTACTGTGGACGCATGATTGTCAAATGCCAAGCTGCTGTCTCCATGTGTTCCTAAATCTCTAACTATTGGGTCTACTCTTAGGGGCCATATTATCAATGTGGTAGTTTGTGGGGGTATGTTAGTACTAGTCTATGAACATATTAGATGATTTTATTCTTTGAGTAGTTCCAATGAGCATTATAGTTGTATATTAATATCCCTTTGTGTCGTACTGCATTATATTATCAAACTACTCACATTTGCTGGAACATAACTGCCTCAGTACAAAATGTTGGCACATTAATAACTTACCTGTCTCATTTTATCTCAGCAACAGCAGCAAAAGGAATGCACCTAATTAGTTTCAATAAAATTTGTGACAACATTCCTAGATGGTAATGGATTCAGCTGTTATATAAAACATTCTTTGCAGTTATAATTTAGGACTGCATAGATCCACAGCTTTTTAAATTAATATTCTTAAAAGACTTTTTATGCTGGGTGGCTTTTCATGCTACAGACCTATTAATTGACTGACAATGATATCTAAAATTGTTGAAACACTTCTGTGCAGGAATACCAGTTCAACATGTCCTCTGGAGTCTGAATTCATTTAGCTGAAAGGCAAGCACAACACAACAAAATAATTACACATACGTGCATTGTGAAAATCAAACAGGCTGAATTCATGCTAATCAGTCTTTGCGAGACTCAAAAACAAAAACACATTTACCTAATTTCTTATCATTCCTGTTAGTTGTAAATGCTCATGTTCTTATCGGAGGTCAAATATGGAAAACCAGAACTGGCAGATCAAATGTATGCATATAATTGTAGATATCCCATGCAGCGCATTCACACCACAATCAAAGGAATGAATTGCAGCAGTTTTATATAAAGCCAGCATACTGACATGTCATACTTATTAACATCCCAAAGTATCCGGTTCAGTAAACAATATAATGACTCCCAATTAGAAATAATCCTTAAGTATAACACAAGTTAATTACATCATACACCTACTAAATAAGACCAGTCATGAAAGATGTAGCTAAAATGAGCTCCAAATGCTTTAATGCAATTACCTGTACTGCAAGCAATAGAGCTTTGGTCAAGAGTTATTTCATTGGTATCAGCTGATGAATTAAAACATTATTACTTCAAATGTCTCTTTTCAAACTTTGAATAAAGGAAGAACTGTTCACATAAACCTGGCACTAAACCATCATCCAACAAACACATGAAAGCAAGGACAGAACATGCAAACTCTACACAGAGATTTGAACTAATAAAACAAATGATCAGAGGCAGAAACTTTAACCACTTATTACCATGTTCCCAGTCTTATGCTTTCATTTCATTTTAAATGAATGCATTCTGTCTATAACTTTTAATAATAACACCCCACAGCTACTTTTTAACTTATATTTTGTCTATAATCTACAATATTAAATTGTTTATTTCCAAAATCTACTTATGCTATTTCAAGGGGTGTGAGGGAGTTCTAGCCTATACTGAAATGCACTAGACACAAACCAGTGAAAATAATCTTGGCTAGGATGCCAGCTATGTAAACACACAGACACAGGCTCAGACACTATATACACACAAGTGTGAGCAAGCACACACACACACACACACACACACACACACACACACACACACACACACACACACACACACACACATGCATGCACACACATGATCATGCACACGCACAAGGAATGTACACCTACTGGCACATGGGAGGATTACCATTCTGATATGGCATTTCTTTGCAATGTCAAAGCAGGAGCAGTCATCCAAAAACAATGCAAGCACAGGCAAGACATGCAGACACCACTGAGAAAGCACCACAGCGGATACTGAAACAGGAGAGCACAACACTGTGACACAAACGTCTACATATTCCAGCTGCCAGGTTAAAATAACCCAATTTTGATTTATTTTACGATTGTTGTGACTATGACTTAAACTAATTCATCATGGAGTTCCTTCTGAATGGAGTAATATCTTGCATTAATATGGTTCTCAGCAATTCCTAGGGTCCTGCTGTATTTAATTTCTTTGTTTATGACATTCCCAAGTAGTCATGATCTACAGACTGGCAAATGCATAGCTTATGGAAACATTGTATCTGCAAGTAGAAATGCATAGCTTATGGAAACATTGTGTCTGCAATTAGTAACAGATAAGACCATGAAACAGTTAACAGGCAACAGCATACAAGTTATAATATGCATTTTAGAGACAGAAACACACCTTTTTACATTAAATGACAGTTTAAGGCACACCTAGTGGCTCTGGGAAATGGTTTCCACCAATAATATTTGGTCAGTGCATTAAAATTGTCAGACCTCAAATGCAACGCAATTCATTTTTACAGCACTGATTTTCTGGATGTCCAGATTAGTAGGGAGGATACTGGCATCTTGTATACTTGATTATATCAAAAGGAATGCTATCTCCCAAATTATTTACATCGTGAAAGCATGCACCCTAAGCATTCTTTAAAAATATTTTGAAGGGGCAAACATTTAGGAACAGCAGGCTTACTATTCGTGATAGTGAACTATAAGAGAGGTTAGACATTGTTAAGAAGGAGTTTTTAATAAGAGGCTATAAGGAAATGGACATTACATTAGTACATGAAGGTGAAAGGGGCAGGAATAGCCTGGGAAAATCTTACGGTTGCAACTGTAAGGGCAAATGCGATATATACAGGCTCATTTATTTTAGGTTCTCGTGTGCCCCCTGTGCCTACAAACCATCATGCCTCCCCTGATTTGACTTGAACCCACAGTTTTATCTTACTGGGAATTCCCAGCATTAGGGTAAAAGTCATTCTGACAGTCTGTCATTCAGGCAGCCATGAGGGTGGTTTGGGCCCTTGCTGATATCTTGGCAATAAAATCATTTGTTATGGCTGTAATTCTGTCCTCTTGTAGTTGATGTCTCACTGCCAGCCTCCTACATGTGTGTGCTTTCACACACATGTGCATGCTGGCTACCATCACTGGCTTGGGATTGACAAGCCTATGTCCTCCAAGTCCATGGCTTTTGCTGTCAAGCAAACCTCCGCTTCCATGGTAGCAAATGGCTGACGAAGAACTGACAATTTCCTCTTCTACAGGGTGGGCAAACTGGCATAAACTGCTCATTCCCACCCTGCCATGAGCAGATGTTCCAGCTCTTAAGCCACTATTTAGCCATAGGTCTTCATTCTTCTGTGCCATAGAGTGTCAAGCTATACAACGGAGTGAGTGTGTGTGTGTGTGTGTGTGTGTGTGTGTGTGTGTGTGTGTGTGTGTGTGTGTGTGTGTGTGTGTGTGTGTGTGTGTGTGTGTGTGTGTGTGTGTGTGTGTGTGTGTGTGTGTGTGTGTCCACACATGCACACACACACACACACACACACACACACACACACACACACACACACACATATATATATATATATATATATATATATATATATATATATATAGGTTAATAGGTTCATAGGTTCATACTAGGCTATCTGCCCTAGGGCATTTATAAGCCTAGCCAGAGTGTGTTTGGCTTTCACCACCCATTTTAAATTAATTTTGCTATGCCCTATTTCGAGGTTAGTATACTGTGCCTCTGTTTAACAGTGACACAGAAGTGATACCCAGGGTAAACCTACAATCTCCCATCCACTCATCAAGATTCCTCTTGAAGAAAGTCAATGAGGGACTCTGCCTAACCTGGACTGGGATTTTATTCCAGAGTGAAGGGAGCCTCTGGGTTATGAATCTGTCCCTCCAGCATGTCCTATTTATTTCAGTGCTGAGGTTCAAGTCTCTTGAGCACGTAGCTCAATGGGATTTGGATTTTCTGAGGTGCAGCATGTCCATTAATTCCGGGTTGGACATGGCTTTATACATCAGGCACAGATCGCCTCTGAGCAGGCGGTATGCCACTGAGTAGAGCTGGAGTTTCTTTAACCGGGCAGCATATGGCATCTGTTTGAGCCCTTTGATCCTCTTGGTGAAGCACTTTTGGGGTCTTTCCAGTTGCTGCAGGTGTCTGGTAAGGTACATCCCAAAAGGGGCATTGTACTCAATTATGGGCCTGATGAGGGATGAGTAAAGAGGCACGATGACCTCCCCTGATCTAGATGTGAATCCCTTCATGATTAGGTGAGCTATATAAAATGTTTTTCTAACCACTTTGGCCACGCGGTTGTCAAATGAGAGATTGCTATCAACTTGGGTCCCCAGGTCCCTAATTACTTCTTCTGTACTTAATGGATTACCACCTATGTGGTAATTTGTGGGCACTTTGTTTTTGCCAAAGGGATGACTATACACTTTTTGGCATTTAGCTTGAGGCCATGGCTCTGGCACCAGTTGTCTGTTTCTATGAGGCCCTTTTGGAGGATGCTTGTGTTGGCTGGAGAGTCGATTATGGCGCCCAGTTTGCAGTCATCTGTGAACTTGGTCAGCCACAGTCCTTCCGTGTTGGCCTGTACCTCTGAGAAATATATACCGAACAAGAGAGGTCCCAGGACTGAGCTTTGTGGGACGCCACTTGTAACTGGTTTGGAGTCTGACATGGCTCCAGCAATTCTAACCATGTGGGTTCTGTCCTTGAGCTAGTTTGCAACCCATCTAGTGACATAGGGGTTTATATTTAAGCTGGTGAGCTTATCTATAATGCCCGAGTGGGGTATTGTATCGAAGGCTTTTGCGAGGTCCAGGTAGGCTGTGTGGACCACCTTCCCCTCGTCAATGGCCTTGGTGACAGTTTCAAAGAAATCAACCAGGTTTAAGAGGCAGGATCTGCCCTTAACAAAGCCAAACTGGGTAGGATCCAGTGTCTGTAGGTCCCCAATATCTTTATTTATGAGGTCCATGATGATCCTTTCCATAGCTTTGCAGACCAAGCTAATCAGGCTTATGGGGCGATAGTTTCCAGGATCCGTTGAGGCACCACCTTTGTGGAGAGGGACCACTGTTGCTGTACGCCACTCTTTGGGTACATATCCTGTAGTAAGGCTGAGATTGAACAGTAGTTTTATGTTTGGGTTTAGCTCTTCTTGGAGTTCATGTAGGATGCAGCCCAGGACACCGTTTGGTCCCATTGATGCTGTGTTTTTTGCTTTGGAGAGGGCAGCTCTTACCTGACCATCTGAGATGTCAGGGGGGCAGCACTCTGCTGGGATAGATATTTGCCCTTTTGGTGGGGAAGGGGGGGGAGAAGTTTGTGCTGAACCTGTCAGCTAGGATGTTGGCAATGTCAGTGGGTTCGGTGTATTTTTTGTCATTTTGGACTAATTCTGAGCATATCTGGGAATTCCTACCCAGGTTCCTAACATAACTAAAGAAAGCCTTGTGATTATCCTTAGTGTCCTGTGCAATTTTTCTCTCGAAGCTGGCCTTAGACAATTTTATGAGTGCCCGTAGTTTTTTGCTGATACTGATCAGAGATGCCTTCCCTTTTTGGGATTTTGCTCTATCATGTAGTAGCTTCCTCCTTCTATTGCATAGTTTGTTTATGGCTGGGGTCCACCAGACAGGATTTCTGCCTTTGGAGGATTGGGTCTTGGTTTTATTTGAGATTGCATGATCCATGCATTCCTGAAGGTGTTCATAGAATGCGTTTATAAAGGATTCTGTGGTCTGGGCCATATTTTCCACAGGCCCGGGGGCTTTGAAGGATTCCACCTCGGTTTTGAGGAGTGTGAAATTTGCTTTAGAGAAGTTTTTCACTGTGGTTTTCTGGGCAGGGGGTGTGGTCGGGATGTGAATATACAGTGAGATTAGTTTATGGTCTGATCTTACCAGTGAGGGATACACTTCTGGTCTGGAGCATAGAGTCCCCATGTTGGTGATGATCAGGTCCAGTATGCTTTCCCCTCTTGTGGGAGTGATAACAAGTTGTTCCATAGCATTTGAGTTTATAAATTCTAGGAACCTTTGGGCTAGGGTGTTGGAGCTAGAGTAATGCTCCCAGTCTATGTTTGGGTAGTTGAAGTCACCCAATATAATGGTGTTTGGAGAGACCTTCATATTTTCCAGTGTTCTCAGGAAGGCCGAGTGGGGTTCCTGGGTTTGGGAGGGTGGTCTGTAGCAGGCTATAAACTGGAAGGCAGTTTTACCCACTGTTAGTTGCACATGGATAGTCTTTGATGCTTTGTGCTGTGCCACCAACCTGGAGGTGTGGGTATCTTTGACGAATATTGATACTCCCCCTCCTTTTGTGGTTCGGTCCAAGTTTTGGGGCCAAAAGCATGGTATGAGGTATAACCTGGTAGTGCTGGGGTGCTCTCGGGAGCCTTGAACCAGGTTTCTGTTACTGCACAGATATCGATGTTCTCCATGCTAAGGAGAGTTTCGAAAAGTGCATCTTGAGGTTTAGACTTCTGGCATTGAGTAGCATTACTCTTAGTTTCTTATCCCTTGTGATACCTATGGAGGTGGGTTTGTCTTTTGAGCCTTGCCTAAAAAAGGCACTATGGGGTAACAAGAGCCTTTGCCAATATCCGAAAGCCCAGGGGTGACAGGTGCAAGCCATCCCTAGTGAAGCATTGTGGCTTGTCGAGCATGTCATCCCAGGCCGACAGGCATTGGATACCCTTTGAATGACACCAATACTTAAGCCAATTGTTGAAATTGATCATCTTGTCTTCATATTGTGGCATCATTCTTGGTGAGGGTAAGATGCTTCTCAAGGTCAGGGTCATACCGGCCTGGGCTACATGCTCAGAGAGCTCCTCTATGTCTCTTTTCATGTAGTCCAGGGAGGTACATCTCAGGTCATTCACACCAGCATGGACAATGACTGAGTCATATTTGTACTTGCCTTGGAGTGACCTGAGTGCTTGTGTTATGTGGCGGATCCTAGCGCCCGACAGGCAGCTCACCGTGACCTTCTCCTTGTTCAGCCTGGTGAGTGGGACGTCAGTGTGCCTGACGATAGAGTCACCTATTACAAATGTATCAGGTGTGTTGTTTAGCCTTAAGGGCTGTGACTGTTTGGCACACTGGCTTTGTGAGCTATGTGTTGCACGTGTTTTGTTTTGGGGTAGCGTTGCTTGGGTGTCTGCTTTGGAGGTCTCTGCTGCTTAGGCAGATTTTTATTTAGAGCCTCGAGTATGTTTTTGTGTGTTTATGTGTTTGGTTTGCTGTCGTGGTAGGTCTATGTGAGACTGGAATTGTTGTGAGTGTGGTTTCCTTCTCCTCCTGACTGGTTACGCCAGTACTGAGTTGAGAGAGCTTAGCCTCCAGTTTGGCTATATGGTTGCATCTCTCACATGTGTTGGAATTTGTTGGGAGGAGGAGAGGGTTGTCTGTGTACATGAGGCAGTTGTAACATTGCCTCAAGATTCCCAGATTCACCAGCTGGACTGGAGAGGAGATTGACAACTGACAGTTGGACATGCTAGAATAGTATTGGGAATTCCTTTATAATTGAAAAAAGGGCCAATGGGAACAAGGCACTCAAGGGGAGTTGGTGAGGGTGTAGTAAGGCTGAGATTGAACAGTAGTTTTATGTTTGGGTTTAGTTCTTCTTGGAGTTCATGTAGGATGCAGCCCAGGACACCGTCTGGTCCCATTGATGCTGTGTTTTTTGCTTTGGAGAGGGCGGCTCTTACCTGAGCATCTGAGATGTCAGGGGGCATCACTCTGCTGGAATAGATATTTGCCCTTTTGGTGGGGAAGGGGGGGAGAAGTTTGTGCTGAACCTGTCAGCTAGGATGTTGGCAATGTCTGTGGGTTCCATGTATCTTTTGTCATTTTGGACTAATTCTGAGCATATCTGGGAATTCCTACCCAGGTTCCTAACATAACTAAAGAAAGCCTTGTGATTATCCTTAGTGTCCTGTGCAATTTTTCTCTCGAAGCTGGCCTTAGACAATTTTATGAGTGCCCGTAGTTTTTTGCTAATACTGATCAGAGATGCCTTCCCTTTTTGGGATTTTGCTCTATCATGTAGTAGCTTCCTCCTTCTATTGCATAGTTTGTTTATGGCTGGGGTCCACCAGACAGGATGTCTGCCTTTGGAGGATTGGGTCTTGGTTTTATTTGGGATTGCATGATCCATGCATTCCTGAAGGTGTTCATAGAATGCGTTTATAAAGGATTCTGTGGTCTGGGCCATATTTTCCACAGGCCCAGGGGCTTTGAAGGATTCCATCTTGGTTTTGAGGAGTGTGAAATTTGCTTTAGAGAAGTTTTTCACTGTGGTTTTCTGGGCAGGGGGTGGGGTCGGGATGTGAATATCCAGTGAGATTAGTTTATGGTCTGATCTTACCAGTGAGGGATACACTTCTGGTCTGGAGCATAGAGTCCCCATGTTGGTGATGCTCAGGTCCAGTATGTTTTCCCCTCTTGTGGGAGTGGTAACAAGTTGTTCCATAGCATTTGAGTTTATAAATTCTAGGAACCTTTGGGCTAGGGTGTTGGAGCTAGAGTAATGCTCCCAGTCTATGTTTGGGTAGTTGAAGTCACCCAATATAATGGTGTTTGGAGAGACCTTCATATTTTCCAGTGTTCTCAGGAAGGCCGAGTGGGGTTCCTGGGTTTGGGAGGGTGGTCTGTAGCAGGCTATAAACTGGAAGGCAGTTTTACCCACTGTTAGTCACACATGGATAGTCTCTGATGCTTCGTGCTGTGCCACCAACCTGGAGGTGTGGGTATCTTTGTCGAATATTGATACCCCCCTCCTTTTGTGGTTCGGTCCAAGTTTTGGGGCCGAAAAGCATGGTATGAGGTATAACCTGGTAGTGCTGGGGTACTCTCGGGAGCCTTGAACCAGGTTTCTGTTACTGCACAGATATCGATGTTCTCCATGCTAAGGAGAGTTTCGAGTGCGTGCATCTTGAGGTTTAGACTTCTGGCATTGAGTAGCATTACTCTTAGTTTCTTATCCCTTGTGATACCTATGGAGGTGGGTCTGTCTTTTGAGCCTTGCCTAAAAAAGGCACTATGGGGGTAGCAAGAGCCTTTGCCAATATCCGAAAGCCCAGGGGTGACAGGTGCAAGCCATCCCTAGCGAAGCATCGTAGCTTGTCGAGCATGTCATCCCAGGCCAACAGGCATTGGATCCCCTTTGAATGACGCCAATACTTAAGCCAATTGTTGAAATTGATCATCTTGTCTTCATATTGTGGCATCATTCTTGGTGAGGGTAAGATGCTTCTCAAGGTCAGGGTCATACCGGCCTGGGCTACATGATCAGAGAGCTCCTCTATGTCTCTTTTCATGTAGTCCAGGGAGGTACATCTCAGGTCATTCACACCAGCATGGACAATGACTGAGTCATATTTGTACTTGCCTTGGAGTGACCTCAGTGCTTTGTGTTATGTGGCGGATCCTAGCGCCCGACAGGCAGCTCACCGTGACCTTCTCCTTGTTCAGCCTGGTGAGTGGGACGTCAGTGTGCCTGACGATAGAGTCACCTATTACAAATGTATCAGGTGTGTTGTTTAGCTTTAAGGGCTGTGACTGTTCGGCACACTGGCTTTGTGAGCTATGTGTTGCACGTGTTTTGTTTTGGGGTAGCGGTTGCTTGGGTGTCTGCTTTGGAGGTCTCTGCTGCTTAGGCAGATTTTTATTTAGAGCCTCGAGTATGTTTTTGTGTGTTTATGTGTTTGGTTTGCTGTCATGGTAGGTCTATGTGAGACTGGAATTGTAGTGAGTGTGGTTTCCTTCTCCTCCTGACTGGTTACGCCAGTACTGAGTTGAGAGAGCTTAGCCTCCAGTTTGGCTATATGGTTGCATCTCTCACATGTGTTGGAATTTGTTGGGAGGAGGAGAGGGTTGTCTGTGTACATGAGGCAGTTGTAACATTGCCTCAAGATTCCCAGATTCACCAGCTGGACCGGAGAGGAGATTGACAACTGACCATTGGACATGCTAGAATAGTATTGGGAATTCCATTATAATTGAAAAAAAGGGCCAATGGGGAACAAGGCACTCAAGGGGAGTTTGTGAGGGTGTAGTGCTTTTAATTTTTTAGTGCTGACTTATATAATTGCTTTAGTGAGCAAGTGCCAGGTAACTTAAATGCAATGTGTTACAGGTAACGTAAATGCAAAAAACGACAAACAGTAACTTTCTTTCAAGTGAAACAAGGAAATAAGTACAGTAAGCAATGCAAATATCACTAGGGATCCACAGAAGCGCTGAAAAGCCATGTTTTAGGTGGAATTAGTGTTTCAGGGAAATAACAAGCAAACAAACAACAAGCATACAAACAAAGCTAGATTCAGCAGGCCTGGTTCTAGTCTATGCTACAGCAAACAAGGTGTAACAATTTCAGTAAGAAACAGTTCAAATATGCAGGCACTATAGGTCTTTAACCGGAAATTCCCAGCTCAGAAAGGCAGAGTCCAGCCTCTCCTCCCACAAGAGTGCAGACCACGAACCTTCTTAATGTAAAATAACTGGCCTGAAGCCCAAGTGCTTAAACCAGAACTAATATATATATATATATATATATATATATATATATATATATATATATATAGTATTGTATATCTATATATGTATATGTATAGATATTGCATAACTATATATATATATATATATATATCTATATATATATATATATATATATATATATATATATATATATATATATATATATAGATATATATACATACATACATATATAGATATAGTATTGTATATAAAATGGATGAAATATCGATCTCCATAATGTCAACACAGAGACATCAACAGGCTACTTCTCATGCACTGAGGATTAACCTTGGAGCATGTAAAATAAAAAGCAAGTTATCTCCCCTATGTGGGGCCTGTGCGCCACCCTCCAACTAATTATATATTAAGTCCAAGATCACAGAATCCCTGGGGAAAGGACAAATTTCCCTACCAGGGGACTGTCAGTCTTGTACACCTGTCAAATCTGTGACTAATAGCAGCAATGAATTAAAGGTGCAGAGCACAATAATTCAAACACTATTAAAGTAAGTCTTAAAACTTACATACTAACTCAAATAAAAAGTGTGTATGCAATCAGTGTACAATATACAAGGATTGTGTTAATGTCATTAGTAAAAAGTTAAAAATACACTATTGTGTAAGATTTCTTAATTTAAGCAAACATGGGATATTACAATTCTCATTCAAGCCAGGCAAGCAGAAAGCATTAAGTGCTAACTGCCATTCTAGTTCTCGTACCTCTAATAGTACTGGATATGGGCCACCTCTAATGTCAGGAAGTACCTGATCAATAGCTTGGAACGTGAAACTATGTCCGCCATTTAATGAAACATGTTTTGCTAAAGCATTTTCTGTTTTATTTTTGCTAATCGCATAAGAGTGTTCGTAAATTCTCTCACAAAGCTTCCTGTCCATTTTCCTTATATAGAAAGCCAGACATAAGGTACAGGAAGCTAAGTAAACAACACTCTGGGACTCACAATTCAACTTATGGTTGATGTAAAATTTACATGTATTCAAAGAATTACCTGTTTTTATGTATTTACACATCCTACATGCTCCACACATAAAGGTTCCAGTAAGTCTAGAAGTAGAAGTCTAGAAGACCCACAGGGGAATGGTTTTCCTTCTCTACTTTCACAGGACTGGATGTTTACCAAGTAATTTTGTTAGACCAGAATAACTTAGACCGTGATCTGACCGACGGGTAGGACTTACTTGAGACCCAACACCTTTGAAGCGCCTTGTATGGATTTATAAAACTTTGGGGTTGGATAACTTATATTTGACGAGAACTTAACAAAGGTATTGTGCCTAAGGTCTCAGGGTTTCTAAATAATAACCCAGGTTATACCTGGTAGTGATTTTTCACAAAGAACTTATTGCTTGCTTTGATCCAATGTGGTTTTAAATTAAATAAAGTTAATTATTAGAAAGAGAAAATGAGCTTTCTATATTGCAACACAACAAGACTCATCATTACAAACGTAGCTACATCATGAACTTTTAGATTCAGCTACCTGCATTATGGCTCAGGAGAGGGATGTTAAATACTCAGTACTTACATGGTACTTGATGCATTGAAATATAAAAAGTTAAGGAGGGACATTTTAGATTATCAGGAGGAGAGCGGCTAAGCCCTAACCCTCACGTCCTAATAGATAACACACTTATAATCAGAATCTAGAACTACCTATAGATCTAAACGACTAATCCCATTATGTTTAAGGAGAATTCTGAGGTGAAGTATTCTCTACGGATGAGGGGCAGGGGGGAAGGTTTTGAGGGTATTTAGTCAATATGTAGATCGAGCAGAGAGGACAGCAGCCTTTGCATTCCAGCGAAGACCACCCCCTTTAGTCCAGGCTCCGCAGGTCAGGGGGCTGAGGGGGCCCCACTTGGGTATGGAAGAAGAATAGAGGGCACGTATGGTGAGTATGTGACCAGTTGTTCATTACACCGTTAGTTTCCAAATCCTACACTATGCTTTTAATTTCAAAAAAGCTTTTTAAATTAGTATTTACATATCCTACATGCTCCACACATAAAAGTTCCAGTAAGTCTAGAAGTAGATTTAGTGCTTTTAATTTCAAAAAAACTTTTTAAATTAGTACCTCTTCTATAAACAATACTGGGTGACTGGCCAATTCTGTCAAGTAGGGAAGAGTCCTTATAAAGGAAACTCCAATTTTTGTGGAGAATTAATCTAAGTTGGTCACTGTCTTTACTAAAGGTGGTTATAAAAGTATTGCATAAAGAGGTCTCCCCAGTTTGCTGAGTCATTGAAGGTTTTATAAAGGTAACCAAGTCACTGTTTGTTGACTGTGTAGTTTGAATGGCAACCTGGCTAGGTGGTGACTCTAAAGGGTTTACATCAATGACAATGGAAGGTGAGGTCAAGAGTGGTTGAACTATACCTCTACTCCGTTGAGTTGACCTTTCACTATTGAACGTTTTTGCCTGTAAGGGTGTGCACTAGAAAAATGTAAATAGGAGTTGCAATGTGTAGGTTTTCTATAAATTTTGGAAACATATCTCCTATTTACTATATCTTTTTTTATATTCACGTCCAAATAGTCAATACTAGTAGTGTGAAAAGTGTAAGTAAATTTAAAAAATGGTGTAGTAGAGTTAAAGTAATCTATCATTTGTTTAGCTTGTGATTCATTTCCTTTAAAAATCACAAAGATGTCGTCTAAAAATCTGGTATAAAAAGTGAAGGAAGTGTAAATTTCAGAGTTATTGAATACAAAATATTCTTCCCACTGAGCCATAAACATGTTCGCCACACTCGCTCCGCAAGGGGAGCCCATAGCAACTCCATGTTTTTGTAAATAGATCTTGTCGTTAAAAATAAAAAAAGTTGTTGGAAAGCAGTTGCCAGGTCAATATCCCTTTGTGGAGCTTTTTTATTTTTCATATAAACTTCTACCCGCTCAACTGCTTCTAAGTGTGGAATAGAAGTGTATAGGTCGACTACATTGATGGTAAGAAAGTTGTCTTCTTGGTTAACTTCTAAAATGTTCAAATTTTTCAACAAAGTCCATGAATCTTTGCATACTCGTGACTCAAGTTTAAGATATTTTTGTAATATTGAGTCAATGAGTTTTGCACATGGATATGTCAAGGAACCTCGACTGTCAATAAGTGGATGCATAGGAGGGTCATGTTGGTTCTTATGAATCTTTGGTATTCCGAACATGACAGGTGTTTTTGGGTAGAGAATATTAATGTAATTGAATGTATCCAGGTCAATTTTGGCTTCTATAAACAGATCTCTGAAGTACACTCTAATCCTTGATTGTTGCAATATTTAGTTCATTAAGAGATGCCTTAGCATAGACCGGACAATTCAAGGCTAACTCCATTTTTTATTATAATCAGTGATGTCAAAGATAACAAGTCCACCACCTTTGTCTGGTTTAACTAAACAGACATGAGCTGATCTAAGTAGTTTTAGTGCTCTTAACTGTTCTATAGTGATGTTGCTCTGTTTATAAAAAGTAT
The DNA here is from genome assembly GCF_019279795.1 of Protopterus annectens. Lineage (NCBI taxonomy): Eukaryota > Metazoa > Chordata > Ceratodontiformes > Protopteridae > Protopterus > Protopterus annectens. The sequence goes on from NC_056726.1 coordinate 1,558,763,442, forward strand.
TACTAGCTCTAATGGAAGGTATGTGTCTAATGTCTAACTCACACACTCTACTACACCATTTTTTAAATTTACTTACACTATTCACACTACTAGTAATGACTTAACTGAAGAAATCGTAAACAAATGGAGTAGAGGTATAGTTCAACCCTCTTGACCTCACCTTCCGTTGTCATTGATGTTAACCTGGTAGAGTCACCTCCTAGCCAGATAGCCATTCGAACTACACAGTCAACAAACAGTGACTTGGTTACCTTTATAAAACCTTCAATGACTCAGCAAACTAGGGAGACCTCTTTATGCAATACTTTTATAACCACCTTTAGTAAAGACAGTGACCAACTTAAATTAATTCTCCACAAAAATTGGAGTTTCCTTTATAAGGACTCTTCCCTAGTTGAAAGAATTGGCCAGTCACCCAGTATTGTTTATAGAAGAGGTAATAATTTAAAAAGTTTTTTTGAAATTAAAAGCACTAAATCTACTTTTAGACTTACTGGAACCTTTATGTGTGGAGCATGTAGGATGTGTAAATACATGAAAACAGGTAATTCTTTTACAGTATTGAATACATGTAAATTTTACATCAACCATAAGTTGAATTGTGAGTCCAAGAGTGTTGTTTACTTAGCTTCCTGTACCTTATGTCAGGCTTTCTATATAGGGAAAATGGACAGGAAGCTTTGTGAGAGAATTTACCAACACTCTTATGCGATTAGCAAAAATAAAACAGAAAATGCTTTACAAAACATGTTTCATTAAATGGTGGACATAGTTTCATGTTCCAAGCTATTGATCAGGTACTTCCTGACATTAGAGGTGGCCCATATCCAGTACTATTAGAGGTATGAGAACTAGAATGGCAGTTAGCACTTAATGCTTTCTGTTTGCCTGGCTTGAATGAGAATTGGTATTTCATGTTTGCTTAAATTAAGAAATCTTACATGATAGTGTATTTTTAACTTTTTACTAATGACATTAACACAATCCTTGTATATTGTATACTGACTGCATACACACTTTTCATTTGAGTTAGTATGTAAGTTTTAAGACTTACTTCAATAGTGATTGAATTATTGCGCTTTGTACCTTTAATTCATTGCTGCTATTAGTCACATGACTTCATGCTACATGGTTTAAATGCTGTAGAAACTGTGTAACTGCTGTTTGTCTGTGTGTCTGAAGAAGTTACTTTACTTAAAGTGACGAAAACGTGAGAAAAATTTTTATTAAATTGACTACGTTAAAAGAAAGTGTTTTTTGGGATTAACATCTTTTTCTGCTGGCTATTGTTGGGCTCCTGTTCTGTTTTGAACTATTCAGAATTCATATTGAAGGAATGAAAATACTGATTTAGACCACAGAGTAGCTGCGTATTGGAATACATTAAATTCTGGGGTTACAATAGTGAAAAATTGAACATTTTCAGCTATGAAACTTATCAAGACTATATGATGATAAAATTAATTCTTGGTTATTGAGAGTTTTGAAATGTATAATACTGATGATATGAAACCCCTTTTCATGGTTCATTGGGGTAAGTCTCATAATGAAAAGGTCATGAAATTTTCATGGAATTCTGGCTTATAATTAGTTCTAATGTATCCTTTTCTAACGTCATTGGTCTTAGAATTAGAACACTCACCAAAAACAAAAAGCATAAAAATGGAGAGTTTACATACAACTGTCCCATGCTCCAAAAGTGCTATATACAATGATTAAAGTGACATACAACTGCCCCATGCTCCAAAAATGCTATGTACAATGATTAAAGTGACATACAACTGTCCCATGCTCCAAAAGTGCTATGTACAATGATTAAAGTGACATACAACTGTCTCATGCTCCAAAAGTGCTATGTACAATGATGAAAGTGACATACAACTGTCTCACGCTCTAAAAGTGCTATGCACAATGATTAAAGTGACATACAACTGTCCCATGCTCCAAAAGTGCTATGTACAATGATTAAAGTGACATACAACTGTCCCATTCTCCAAAAATGCTATGTACAATGATTAAAGTGACATACAACAGTCCCATGCTCCAAAAGTGCTATGTACAATGATTAAAGTGACATACAACTGTCCCATTCTCCAAAAGTTCTATGTACAATGATTAAAGTGACATACAACTGTCCCATTCTCCAAAACTGCTATGTACAATGGTTAAAGTGACATACAACTGTCCCATTCTCCAAAAGTGCTATGTACAATAATTAAAGTGACATACAACTGTCCCATGCTCCAAAAGTGCTATGTACAATGATTAAAGTGACATACAACTGTCCCATGCTCCAAACGTGCTATGTACAATGATTAAAGTGACATACAACTGTCCCATTGTCCAAAAGCACTATGTACAATGATTAAAGTGACATACAACTGTCCCATTCTCCAAAAGCGCTATGTACAATGATTAAAGTGACATACAACTGTCCCATGCTTCAAAAGTGCTATGTACAATGATTAAAGTGACACACAACTGTCCCCTGCTACAAAAGTGCTATGTACAATGATTAAAGTGACATACAACTGTCCCATGCTACAAAAGTGCTATGTACAATGATTAAAGTGACATACAACTGTCCAAAAGTGCTATGTACAATGATTAAAGTGACATACAACTGCCCCATGCTCCAAAAGTGCTATGTACAATGATTAAAGTGACATACAACTGTCCCATGCTCCAAAAGTGCTATGTACAATGATTAAAGTGACATACAACTGTCCCATGCTCCAAAAGTGCTATGTACAATGATTAAAGTGACATACAACTGTCCCATGCTCCAAAAGTGCTATGTACAATGATTAAAGTGACATACAACTGTCCCATGCTCCAAAAGTGCTATGTACAATGATTAAAGTGACATACAACTGTCCCATGCTCCAAAAGTGCTATGTACAATGATTAAAGTGACATACAACTGTCTCATGCCCCAAAAGTGTTATGTACAATGATTAAAGTGACATACAACTGTCCCATGCTCCAAAGTGCTATGTACAATGATTAAAGTGACATACAACTGTCCCCTGCTCCAAAAGTGCTATGTACAATGATTAAAGTGAAATACAACTGTCCCATTCTCCAAAAGGGCTATGTACAATGATTAAAGTGACATACAACTGTCCCATGCTCCAAAGGTGCTATGTACAATGATTAAAGTGACATACAACTGTCCCATTCTCCAAAAGTGCTATGTATATATGTTTTGCATATATATATATATATATATATATAGGTCTACTTTAAAACACTAAAATTTCATAACATTGAAATTAAAATACTGAGACCAAATCATCGAAATCTCAAAACACTGAAAACCCAAAACAACAAAAACTCAGGACACTGAAAGTGTGCATCATAACATTGAAAATTGCAATGCACATGTAAATAACATCCACTCCACCTTTACCAACACCAAACTAACAAACACTCTTCTTACTACATTTCTACAGGGGGGCAAGCCCCCCTGCACCCCCCATGTGGGGGTCTCTGCCCCCCACATCTCCATAAATTAAATATACTAACTCCAAGATCGCACTATAGTGGAAAAATGTTAATTTCCTAACCTCACTGTATTACAATCACCATAAAGAGTGTAATCTATATCACTTACCTGTATGGTCTAAACACACATACAGATTGGTAAAATAAACACTTTTTCCCCTACTCACTTCCCCCAGCACTTCTCAGAACACTAACTTAACTTCCATGAAAGCAACGCATCCATATTTTATATTCTGTATGGTGATCATGTTACAGTGGGGTTAGGAAATTAACTTTTTTCCACTGTAGTGCAATCTAGGAGTTGGTATATTTAATTTATGGGGGATGTAGTGGGTCTTGCCCCCCTGCAGAAATGAAGTTAAATGTGTGTTTATTAGTTTGGTGTTTTTATAGCTGGAGGGGATGTTATTTACATGCGCATTGTAGTTTTCAATCTTATGAAGCAAAGTTTCAGTGTTCTGAGTTTTCGTTATTTTCTGTTTTCAGTGTTTTATATTTTCGATGTTATGGTCTCAATGTTATGAATTTCAATGTTATGAAATTTCAATGTTTTAAAGTAGACCCATATATGTATATATATATATATATATATATATATATATATATATATATGTATATATATATATATATATATATATATATATATATATATATATATATATATAGATGGGTCTACTTCCCTTGACCTAAAATCCATTTGATTGACACCCAATTGACCTAAATTTCATTTGACCGAAAACTCATTTGACTGACTCCCATTTCACAGACATTTAGGACATAGACTTGTTGTGGGTTTTCCTTCATCTGTGACTTGCTTGTGATAGAAAGAATTACTGTAACTTATAATGCTGACTGTTAGAATTCTGATAGTCATGTAGAAAGTTGTGTTCTAGTGTTTCTAAATGTGGGTTTTTCTATTTACATTTTTATGGGACGCATCTAAAGTAATTTGGCAAATGTTTTGTGTTTTCCCAGCAGTAGTGGCAATGTGTAGAGTACTGTAAGGCAAGTTAAAGGTATATGCCCTTTTCCCCACTGCAGTGCGATCCTGGAGTTAGTATATATAATTGGGGGTGTGGGGAGCACAGCCCCCCACATTCGGGTGTGGAGGGGCTTGGCCCCTACCTAGTTTGGTTGTACATTGTCCCGTTTCTGTTAAGAGGGTTAGTAAGTATTTTTTAAGTTCTGTAAAGGGTTAGTTATTGGTGTTCTAAGTGTGCTTGTCTATGGTTTAAGATTTAGTATGTTGAAATTCAGCATTGTAAGCTGTCTGTGAAATGGGAGTCAGCCAAAAGAGTTGTCAGTCAAATGAAATTTAGGTGTCTGTCAAATGAGTGACAGTAAAATGAGTTTTAGGTCAAGTGAAATAGATCAATAGATCTATATATATATATATATATATATATATATATATATATATATATATATATATATATATATATATATATCTATGGATCTACATTAGTAGATCGGCAAGTTAAAAAAGCGAAAACGAATTCACCGATGCCAGAAGATCACAAATCACTTCACCGACGCCAGAAGATTGACAAGGCAGAAGACCGACGGAGGAAGACACCGACGCTGAGAACACTGCGATGGGGAAAGGATGTGTAAGTATGCGGTAGTGACGGATGATAGGGTGCGAGTAAGGTAAGTGTGCGATGTTGACGGTGTGTAGGGGTAGGGGTGGGATAAGTGAGTTAGGGTTAGGGCGCAGGTTAGATAAGGGTGCGAGTAAGGTAAGTGTGCGATGTTGGTGGTCTGTAGGGGTAGGGGTGGGATAAGTGAGTTAGGGATAGGGCGCGGGTTAGGTAAGGGTGCGAGTAAGGTAAGTGTGCGATGTTGGTGGTCTGTAGGGGTAGGGGTGGGATAAGTGAGTTACGGTTAGGGCGCGGGTTAGGTGAGTGTGCGATAGTGATGGACCTTAGGGTAAGGGTTTGGGTTAGGGTTGTAGATAGTTGTGTATGTATGGGTTAGTGTTCGTTTGTAAGGATTTTGGTGTGCTTGTGTTGTGTGTGTGGGTTTTGGATAGGGGATTTGCTTAGTTTGTTGGTATGATGTGTCGGGTGTATGCGATGTCATGTTTGTGCACTGTCGATCTTCTGGCGTCGGTGAAGTGATTTGCGATCTTCTGGCGTCGGTGAATTCGTTTTCGCTTTTTTAACTTGTCGATCTACTAAGGTAGATCCATATATATATATATATATATATATATATACACACACACACACACACACACACACACACACACACACACACACACACACACACACACACATACATACAGAGTGGTAATATTTGACAGTTGGCAGCAGAGTCATTCTGGTAGTGAGGCCCCAGAACATACAGTGTAATGCAGGCTGCCTTTGTTACTCCACATGTCACTTTTCTGAGAGCATCTTATCCTCTCCACATTCCAGAACATTCCATACAATGCAGTATTCCTTTCATCTGCATGCATGCAGTTCTGTATTTGTTTCTCACTGTTGGCATGTCACTGCAGATCATGTCATTCACCATGATGGATTGTGAAATCTGTGCCACAGGTCTTGCAGAAAGCATATTTTAGCTCATGTCTCCTCACAGAAAGCTAGTCAAAGGCACTTGCCCAACTTGGTTGAAAAATTGTATAACCCCTTCTCTTCTTTGGATGCCATCTATATCCATATCCCTGTCCTCATTATGAGGTCTATATTAGATCAGTGAACGCTTAAAAAAGCAGACGCTGATTGATCAACCTTATGTAAGTGAAAGCTTACAATCTCGAACTGTCAGATCAGCAATTTTTTTCCTAGGGAAAAAAATTGCTGATCCAAAACACATACACACAATACAAGCACACCAAACAAACAGAAATCCACACACATACACCTAAAATCTGACACCTAACCCTACACTAAACTATGCACACACCACTAACTATCCATTTACCTTAACCCAAACCCTAACGCTAAGGTCCGTCAATATCGCACACTCACCTCACCCGCTCCCTAACCCTAACTCACCTAAACCCACCCTAACCCTCACGTCCACACAATCGCACACATACCTAACCCGAGCCCTAACCCTAACTCACCTAACCCACCCTAACATTCACATCCACACAATCGCACACTTACCTGAATCCAACCCGTAACTTTCCACCACAGCACTGAAAATACCGAAGCAACCGAAACGGACAACCAAATTCTTTCCCTAGGAAAAAATTTGGGTTTCTGTTGCTTCGATATTTTGAACATTCGCTAAAATAAGGTCGATCAATCAGCGTTCACTTGTTTAAGCATTCGCTGATCTAATATAGACCCTCATTATGACATGATTGTTATTGAAAAAGACAAAGAAATGTGATTATAATACAGAAAGAAAAAAGTGACAGAGCCATCTTCTCATAATCAAAGAAATGGTGCAATAGGCCCACAACCTACTCACATCACTGAAAATTTCCTGCCTATGCACCATCTTCCTCTGCTCGTCTCTGCTCCTTTTGCTCACTATAAAGGCCTGCATGATCCAATTCAGTGTACTTTAGCTTGCTGAAAGTTTGTCACTCCCCTGTTTCCACGCTGACACTTGCAATCCTCCGGTGCTCACTCGCCCACCTAAGCACTGTTGCAGAAGAGAGAATGTTTCATTGCAAAATGACATTTGCAGTATGCTCAAAACACCCTTGATTTTATTTCAAAATCCATGTTAAGGATAAACAAACCCAGCTTAACAAATGTACTTGCAAAACACTTTTACAACTGAAGCATGAAATGTAGCTAAGCAGTAGCAATGACTATATAAACTACATAAATCATGCCAATATTACTTGCACTTCTCCACTGTCACAGTTTCAGGTGTGTAATAGCCCTGCCCTACACACTGCTCTGTACCTGGCAAAGGTGCCTTGAAAAGTTATACAAACTATGGCACTCAGTACTTTTACAGAGGATGTGACATTAACAAAAGGCATATGTCTTAGAACGGTCATGACCAAATAATGCAAGATCTCATATCTTTAAGCACAAAGATAAACAAAGCATAAAGGAAGACATTCCATATCCCAACAAGGGACATCTGTAGAACAAGAAATCCTAACTTCCTACTTCAGAATCCAAACAGCACACTTTAACTGCAGCAAAAAGCCCCATTATAAAGAAAATATACAAGGGCTGCAGTGATACTACCATGAATGTGCTTCATTTCCAGTTGTGGAAACATGACTGGAAAATAATGCCATTATGAGTTAAACAATCAAGGATAAACCAGAGCAGAATGAGGGACAAAACCAGAATTAATCAAGGACACAAGATATTGACACTATTAACCTGAGGCATTGACAAAATAAAAAAAAATGTGAATTAATAAACATTTTCCGAAGTAGAAGACGTCTGTAGCTTTGTCATTATTAAATTACATGCACAACATTTTCGACAAAAGACACTAGCGTAGCTCTCAACAAATCAGGGACAATCCAGAAATAATCAGGGACAATCAGAGGCATTTAAAATATTAGTGTAACTTGAGACATTGGCAGGATAAGAGAATGTGAATTAATAAACATTTTCTGAAACGACAAGGTTATAATTCTAATTCTTGCCTAGTGCACAAAACAGCGACAAATTCAAAAATAATCGAGGACAGAGACACTTAAAACATTGGAGGAATAATTATCAGTTTTACGAGGGAGTGAAAGGGATAGACCCACCTAACACTGGAGTCAAAAGCAAGGAATAGGCAGTACACAAATAAAAGATATAGAAACTGGAAAACATTGACTTTTGCAAGAACAACTCCTGAACTTCCAGAGAAGTCATCCCGATATAGATATCACAGGCATATGATGCGAGACAGCACCAAAGTGACAAAAACACTGCATTACGGCATGTGCCATCAGAACAGGAACCCTTATAACGTCACATCAAAAGACACCCAAGTATACTACAGGAACTACAGCTCATAGTCTTAACCCTGTCACCAACTGCCAGACCAAAAGAAGGTGGGCATTACAGATTTGGTGGCATCTTCTAAGTTTATAAGTAGTTACTAGGCTTGCAGTTGAGGGAACCACTTTAGAGCCTAGCTCAAATCCACAGTTGTCCTCAGCAGTCTCAGGTTAAGTGACTTGCTCATGGTCACACAGCAGACAAATAAGGGCTGAGGGCAGCAAACTCTGTACCACAGGAACTAAACCTCACAGCCTTAACCCTCTGCGTCAACTGCCAGACTCTCTGTTTCTTTGACTGTTTCTTACTAGCTAATGTACTTGCCACTGGATCATAGTCTGCACCCTCCCCCAAATGAACACTTGAAATCTGTCAGTGGTTGATCATGATTTGTTATACATTCTGAGTCTTTTTTACAGCATCTGCACATTATACTATTACTTTTTTATTAGCATTTTTAGCTCAAGTTATTTCTCCCTTTCTGTAGCCATATTCTCTCCTTTTATTGTTTGACCACTGATTATACAACCTCGTCCTTCTTGACTATTTTCTCTGTCAAGTTCCATGCTCCTTCATTTTGAAATGTTTAATCCTGGAACTCCTTCCAACATTCTAATATTATACACACCGCTACACTATCCAGGAGTTTAATAATAACATGGCAGTCAGGTATGAAGAAGCAGAAAAGTAGTAATCAGTGCATTCAATGAAATAATGAGCGTGATTCCAGCATGGGTTTCAGAGATATACAGTCACTAAGAAACGAGCGTATAAAACATTTAAGGAACAAATGGTTTAAGTATCTACATTATAGACAAACTAACAAATCAAAATGCATCTCCAGCACATATAATTAAAAAGGGGACCTAACCAGCCAATCAGGATGACAGATGGTAACACACCACTCTATCATTCAAAAAGACACGAAAAAAGAAGAGACATAAACTATGGATAAAGCTGAAACAGCAATTTAAATGCCACATAAAAACTATGCTTTGATTATGGCAGGTTGGCATAATGGTTAAAGTGTTTACCTTACAGACACAAGCTGCAGGGTTTGATTCTCACATGGTGTAATTAGGTAGGCTTAAAATGGTTCATGAGAACAAACAGCCTAGTACTAATCTATGTACATAAAATGGATATACGATTCAATAGAATACAGTACATTCAATAGAATACAGAGTGTGATTTCAGTACTGGTTTCAGAGATATTTAATCATTCAAACCCAGGTACTTATCAGCCTGCAATTCTACGATCCTTTTAAGTTCTTTCTTTTCAGTTTATTATTTAAATCCCTGCCTCTGATACCATCTGCAAGGAGTTCTAATACTGAGAATTTAAAATGATGTCCCTAACCATACTTCTTTATATGTTTAGCTAGGGCACTATTAGGCTTAACATTTTTGATATCATTATTATGCTTAAGTATTCTCTCATTTAACATCTGATTCGTTTGACCTAGGTAGAACGTTTTACAGTGCATGCATCTGCATAGTAAACAAGATTCTTATTTCTGCAGTCTGCATAAAAATCTAGTTCTATTTTATATCCAGTAGTTGAATGTTCAGTGTAAGAGCTAATGAAAATGCATTTATATGCGCTACTGGGCCTACAAGGAAAGTACCTGTTCGTACTGATTCCATTGACTTAGATATAGAGTGTTGCTTGTAACAAAGTTACATTTCAGAGATGCATTATTTCTAAATGAGAATCTGGGAGTTGGGGGTTAAAATTGTTTTTCAGTCTTTATCAGCCAACAAAAGTGGCCAGTTCTTTCTAATTATATCACACACATTTATATCTCTAGAAAAAGTGAATAAAACTCTGGTGTCTTTTATGTGAGGAGATTGACTGTCTACAGTTTGTAAATTATCACTTTGTTCAGAAAAGTAAGGTTTAGCAAAACTATGTTTTCCTGAATGATCTTCAGAGACTGTGTCTTCAGTCTCCTTCAGGGTATAACCTCTGTTCAGAAAATCAAGTGTCATTGTCTCAAATAATGCATTTAAGTCTTCATCATTATTATTATGGAGCCTCGTGGATCTCAGAAATTGTCCTTTCAAAACATTTTTTGGAATGTGCCTAGAATGCATAGTTTTCTTACGTAAGGTGCTATTCTTTTTACAGGGATTTTTTTTGTATAACTTAGTAGTGAATTTGCAAAGCATATCCATATTTACTGAAATATCTAAGAATTCAATAGATTTATCAGAATATTTATATGTAAATTTTAAGTAATAAGTCATAGTGGTATGTAAAAAAATATTGGCTACAAAGTGCTTTTAATAACATATAGCAAGTGCCTGTTTGAGTTCCCATTGTGTTAAAACAAGTTTGGCATAACTATTCGCACAGCCTGTGCTCATTGTGACACCAAATCTTTGTAAATAAAATTCTAAGCCGAACACAAAGACATTATTTTCCAATATCATTTATAACAGTGAACAAAGTAATTCTATTTTTGAATTTGAAAAGTCACTGTTTGTAAAAACATCTTCACATTCTCCATATCAGATTTGTTATGAATTACAGTGAAAGAGAAGTGATGTCTAATGTCACAAAAAGAAACTTATCGTTTTTGTTGACTGCTTTAGACCATCTGAATAGGTCTTCTAAAACTCTTTAGTGTCCTTTAAAACTGTCTGTGCACCTTCGGGTATTGGTTGTAGAGTTTTAGCTACAAAAATACACAACGGTTTTGTTACCCAACCTCTGCTGGACAAGATGAGGCACATTGGTGGGTCAAAATAGTATTTGTGCACTTTCGGTAGGCCATACAATATCAGGATCAGTGGATGGTCTGAAATAAAGTAGCTATAGAGATCTTGTGTAATCAGACCAGTCATTAAAAAGGTCATATACAAAACAAAAAAAATTAACCCTATCAATCTGGCCCTGTGCTTGATATTTATAGCGCCGCATGTAGGTGGCTTCATTACTCAACAGATTATTCATCTTAAAGAGTCTACCATGATCACTATGCATCCACCCTTGTCTGCTGGGTATATTTCTAAGTAGGTGGTATCTTGCAGTTTTTTCAAAGCATTCATCTGTCCTTCTGTAAGATTATAAAATAACAGTTTGTGCCTCTCATTTAATGTTTTACGAAACTGATCTTCACATAATTCAGTAAAAGCTTCTAAGAGTAGAGGTGGGTTGGGTGTAAAGATGCTGAGTGTCTTAAAAACTGAATGGGAGCTGTTCCATTCAGGAAATAGCAGAGACAAGGATATGTTACAAGCAGAGACTTAAATAAATTAAAACATCATTTAGATCTGTCTTGCTGGAAAAAAAGATAATCTTTGCTAAGCAGTGTTATCTGCTTCTCAATTGGATAATATGAAGAGATGCTGAAAATTAAGTTATTGTATTCTTGTTGTGAGTATTCATACCTGTTGACTTGTCCGAGAGGTTCTGCTGATGTATTTGTCTTCTTCTCACTCCACTTCTTGACAGTCCCTTTCTTACTTCTCTTTCGATGGGCAGTGGTTCCAAGAGGCAAAAAGGTGCTGAAGAAAAATCAGTGGATGTAGAAGGTTGAGCGCTATTCTTATTCGTCAATTTATTACAAGGCTGCGGTTTCATTGGATGCATGTCAGAAGGTAGAACCCATAGCAGACAAAGCCACAAAGCCATGTTTACTAAAATAATGAAGACTCATCTTCATTAGCTGAAATTTCATGTGTTATGTTGGTGATTGTTATTCTGATTTCCAGTCAGCAGCACAGCTATTTTGTTTGTAATTTTTGTGGTTTATATAAACAAACCAAAAGCAAATGTATGCATGTCTCTAAGAGATTAAAAGCAAATTTTAACAGCAGAATACTAAGTTAAGAAAACTGGTAGAAGAAATTCAAGTTTTGTTGAGAGTAACCTAGTCGAAAGTGTCAGATTCTGTCAGTCTCTTTGTTTTTTGTACTTACTACCAGTTTTTGAATTTTACAGGTCTTTTGTGGAAGATGGAAAAGCAGTGGCTTTGGCTTTGAGTACAACTTCACAAAAGCAAGGCATTGTCTGAATTGGTAGCCACCTTTTTTATAATATGTTGCCTGATAGAAAATAGGATAAGATTATATTAAATTCTCTTAGTCACTGAGCAATCAACTTTGCAAAACATGATGCGTGTGAAATTGCTTCCCTATAACTTGTTGAGTTGAAACTGGGCACAATTGTATCAGTTGAGTTCACCTCACTGATATTGAACCCTCCAGTTGTTATTTTTCATAGGAGATTAGAGCCAGTGTAGATTTTCAATGTGATTTTGCAGTGATTTACTTGTTTTTACAAATATCCTTTATCTCTGTGTTGGTGCATCTGTGCAATTAGTATATATAAGCCCAAGGTGCCTGGGGGTGGGCTTGTCCTTCACATAAGCAAAGCACAGGATGCTCCCTGTGAAAAAAAGGTGACATTTAACTTTTTCATTTTAAATTGTTAAATTAATGACTCATCATGCCCATGATACTTAGGAGTCTGTGCACTCGGCATGCTCATTATATTTACATACATGTGCTTAGTGTGCTCATCATGCCCACGATACATACAGTCTGTGCACTCAGCATGCTCATTATATTTACATACATGCAGTTAGTGTGCTCAGCATGCCCATGATACTTACATATATGCAGTCAGTGCAATCAGCATGCCCATGAAACTTACATACATGCATGTAAGTTTCATGAGTGCACTGGCTGCATATATGTAAATTTCATGGGCATGCTGCATGCAGTGACTTCATCTATGTAAGTTACATGGGCATGGTGAGTGCACTGACTGTATGTATGTTCTGTAAGTACCATGGGCATGCGGAGCACACTGACTGCATGTATACAAGTTTCATGTCATATTAAGTGCACTGACTGCATGTATGGCAGTACTATGCACATGCTGAGCACACTAACTGCAGGTATGTAAGTATCATGGTCATGATTAGTGCACTGCAAGCATGTATGTAAGTTACATGGGCATGCTGAGTGCACTGACTGTATGTATGTACTCTTAGTACCATGGGCATGCGGAGCACACTGACTGCATGTATACAAGTTTAATTTCATATTAAGTGCACTGACTGCATGTATGCCAGTACTATGCACATGCTGAGCACACTAACTGCAGGTATGTAAGTATCATGGTCATGATTAGTGCATGGCAAGCAAGTATATAAGTTACATGGGCATGATGAGTGCACTGCAGGCATGTATGTAAGTTATGTGGGCACGATGGGCATGCTGAGTGCACTGACTGCATGTATGCAAATATGACAGTATCACAGGTATCTGTTTCTTTCACCTGTATTAGTCCGTTCATTTTGTTCATGCCATGACATTGGCTCTGACAATAAATGTAAATATCATTTTACTTTATAACCTAATTCATGTACCTGGATCTCTTAGGCTCAGTTGTAACATAAAAATTTTGACATCAGAAATGCTAGCCTGAGTATAGTGCTCTAGACTGCTACATTAAGTTTTTAAATATGTTTCACTATCAGTATAAGATTTGACTGTGGGTGCATTGATTTGTAGGCTGACAAAAACGTTACTATGTGCATCCCTCTGGTGACCTTAGATCCATTTAAATTGCAACTTGAACTTACAACACTATTGCATAATAATGTGGCTAACACCCTACAGTGTCTGTAGCTGAATGCCATATACATCAACTTTTTGGCATATATTTGTGACATACATAAGGTAATAATTCTATACTGATGTTGCTTTTTTTTCTGCAGTACCCAAAATTTATATTACCCTTTATTTTCTTCATGTCCATCCATCCGCAGCCCTTTTTCCCATTTTTGCACATGGGGTTGGGGTGTCACTCCAACAGTGACAATCATCTAGAGCCAAGGTTCAATTCCTTCTTCATGTCTAACCCTGCAATTGTACCTACACCTGCTATAGCAGCATTGAAGGTCAACGCTGGGGAGGAGGAATAAACAGATCTAGCTGACTGTAAATGACAGTGTGATTTTAGCATTCCGAAAAGAATGCCAACAAAATAAGTGTGTTAGCTGGCATTCCGAAAAGAATAAGTTTAAAGAAAATATATAGAGCAACCAGCAGAGCACAAAAAACTGAAAAAAATAAAATAAGATGGCCATGCAGAGAGTCTAGCTGAGCAAGCCAAAGTTTAATAAAATAAGTAAAACACTTATAAGAAAATACTTGTAAAAAGTAACTTAAAACCACAATAAGCGCTTTCATACACAAAAGTACTTCATCAGATCCATTTCTACATCATTTGGCAATGCGTTTAAATAACGTAATGTTTAAGGTCACGTGATCTTAATAATTGTTCAATGGGGATGACTTCATTTAACCCCTTACCTACATCAGCCCTTAACAAGTGCATCCATTTAATCCTGTACACTCTATTCTTGTTTTTATGTCACCACCTCTTAAACTAGGTGTGTAGATTTCTAACTACAGGCCCATATCTATACTTTCCCCTCTAGCAAAAATAATGGAAAAATGTGCTCAGAAACAGTTCATGCAACACCTACTCGTCAACCACCTATTGGTTGATACCCAACATGGTTTCAGACCTCTCCATAGTACTACCTCAGCCCTTCTTGTCTTCTCTAATACCATAAACACCTATCGAAATAATAATAATATCTCATCTGCACTATTCCTGGATCTGTCCAAAGCCTTCGATATGGTGGATCATAAACTTCTAATCAACACATTGCCTTCACTTTGTCTGGATACTATTGCCATACAATGGTTTAGTTCCTATCTATCTGGCAGAAAACAAGCAGTTTTATGGCAGACCAAACTCTCTAAGTTACTACCCAATACATTGGGAGTCCCTCAAGGATCCATTTTAGGGCCACTGTTATTTTCCATCTTTATCAATGACCTGCATACAGTCATACCTAATGCCAGTTGTATACAATACGCAGACGACTCCACGTTGATATGCTCTGGTACAACCCCCTCAGAGTTACAATTATTAACCCAGTCTACTTTTAGCAAAATAGAAAACTGGCTCTCTAGTCGTCGCTTGATACTTAATCCTAAAAAAACAAAAATGTTGTTGTTTCCACCGACTAAAAGGTCTTGCTCCATCAACTTTACGATCCAAGCTAAGGATGGGACCATAATTTCTCCGGACCTTTCGACAAAATTATTAGGGGTAACTATAGACAACAATCTAAAATTTGATATACACGCAAACCAAATGATTAAAACCATCAATAAGAAGCTAGGCTCGTTATATAGAATAAATAGCTTCTTGACCCCCCAAGCCAAAATTGCCATTGCCAAGACTCACCTTCTCTCATCACTCTTGTACTCATCCCCCTTACTTCACAACATAAGTAAAACTGTCATGAACAAGCTCTCCAATTGCTACAATCATATCGCTAGGTTTGTTACTGGGTCACCATATAGGACCCATCATTGTACCAATTTAGCCAAGCTCAATTGGACTGAGCTACCGAACCTAATCTCTTTCAACCTACTAGTCCTTACCCACAAAATTATATACAACCTATACTCCTTCACTCAAAAAGCTGCTTCCCCTTTGTAACAACCCACGGCCATTAAGGTCATCCAACCGTCTCCTAATCCAGACATTCAAAACTAACAACTCAGCTGGTGACTCCCTTCTCACCAACTCTGCAGGGAAAATTTGGAACAAACTTCCCCCTGATATTACCTCTCTCTCCACTTTAAGTCAATTTAAAACTAAACTAAAAACACACCTGGGTTAAATGCGAACTTGCCATTGTCTAAACCCAGGCTAATTAACTCTCTGTTTGACTTAGTGTCCAAGCACCTGGCTAATATCCTACATATTCCTTATTATCCTAATCTTACTTACATCCGATATAAATTTGATGGAATAACTTATTTTGTTCTAGTTTAATATGTATAATTACTCTGTGATATTAATGTTTTTTTACATGTCTGGAGCTTTTCTCCCCGGGCCTCCGCTGAAAATGGACATATATCCAGTCGGATCCTCCCGGTTAACAAATGTAAAATAAAATAAAAATAAATAAAATAAAATGATTTGCAACAGTGACAATTATTTATTTGTCTTTGTTTACCAGAAAAGTCTGACTGGGTACTATCCATTTTGAATAGAGGCCTGGGAAGAAAAGATCAATTTCTTTACATTGCGTTATGTTTAATTCCAGTTAAAAGCCCACGTGCAACCTAGTGGATTGTACAGGCGGCAGTTATGTATAAAAATTGCTTTGTCATTTCAATAAGAGGATGAGAGTATTCTGTTTAAGGAGAGTATTTGGAGATATCGTATGGTGAGCACAAAGTCTTAACCTGGTGATGAGCACATGCAGGAGCAGGACTCATTAAGATGTTGTTTAAGCAGTGGTTTAAAACTGTTGTGTTTGTTAGAGAGTTTTGTGTGGGGATACTATTGAGGAGTTTAGCGAGATACTGGAAACAGAGTGAGTCTCTTGCAACATTATTTAACTTATTTGTGAGTATTAAGAATTTGTTAGTAGAACAGAAGTCCCTTGCTGGACAGTTGGGCAGTAATATGTTTTTAAATTCAGGGCATTTTCCTGGCTGATGAATGAGTTTGTGTGCTGTAGTTAGTTGTGCATATGTTAGGTAGTTGTGCAATTCAAGCCATTTTAATTGCTTTAAGCTATGACAGTGGTGGGTCTTATGAGGGAGATTGATGGCAAATTTAGCTATTTTACTTTAGCAGGAGGTGAGTATCTTTCTTTGAGTACTGTTTAACATTGTTAGGATAGCAGCAATGTGTAAGAGAATTGGCAGTAAGAAGGTGGTGGATTGAGTTTTTATTGCAGTATCTGTAAGTAATCCATTGATCCTATAAAGGGAGACTAGCTTCTGGTGTCTGAAATTTATTCTGTATAAAATACAGTCTATATATCAGTGTTATCTTGGTGAGATTTTGTGAAAAACAGAGTTCACCTCGTGAAGGTACTCACCAAGACTTGAGGATGTATTCAATTACAGCAATACTTGCCTCCTTTTGCTGATTTTATCATCTCTCTTTATCATTCAGAGTTAAGTTTCTAGAAGTCTTTTGGTAGGTCAGCCTCTCCCCCAATATCTATGCTAGAGGTCACTGTATAAACACAGCATTGCACTTAAAGTGACATTAAATTCAAGAGTAAGTTATATTTTCACTAATTAAAAAAAAAGTTCTCATTTCCAGCTTATGGGCTTCTCCCTTTTTAATTTCTCCAAATCTTTTGGGTTTCTAATACCATGATGAGAATAGACCCCGTTCCTAAGTCAAAGTATGATTAAAGTTCATGAAATTAGTATTGTGTCAATCTTTGATGTCAGTTTTGTGTGGTTGTTAATCTTTGATGTCAGCCAAAAGTGCAGCACCCACAGTGTGCCCAGTAATGTCTCCTGCAATTCGTATGGAGTTAGATGTGTTAGTAACATATCTAAATATGATTGTAGATTCTTTTTTATAAGCCATGTTGCTCATTCTACTATTATAACTGTATGGGTATCTTTCTTCCACATTGCCCTCATTTCTGCTTGCAGATCCTGATATTTTATGACTTTGTGTCTCTCTGTACACAAGACACTGTAGTCACTGCGTGTGGTGATTTCAGTGAGCAATGCTACTTTTGTCATCTTTTCTTGGACCACTATATCTGGTTTTCTAGCATCTATCTTTTGAACTGTTGGTAATGGGTGACCCCATGTGATATAAACTTCATTATTTTATATGATGCTTTGTGGCTCACGTTTCCAGTGTTTTTCAGCCACTTCAATACCATAACGTTTGCACAATCCCCAATGTAACAGGCTTGCCACATTATTATGCCTTTCAGTATACAGTCTTCTGCCATTAGTATGCCACAACCATCAACGAGGTTGTGGGACTCTTTCCAATTCGGTTTTACAAAGCCTATATTTGTCTGTTTCTCCCCACATGTTCAATGGACTTCCTGTATGAGAAAGCTACTTTATATGTAGGCAGCAGCATGGGCTAAGGAGAAATAACCAGGGAAGATGCTTGCTTGATATTTAAAAAAAAGTGGGGTGGCACAAATCTTTCCCCAAAACTGGACCTATCTTGGAGCATACATCTTAAAAGTATAGTAGGCTTTTATAAGGTACTATAAAAATTCCATAAACAGGTACACAATTTATCTGTGTTACACTCTAGTAGGCAGTCATTGCATGAATTTTAAAAGATACTAACCTATTCTTATGTGGAGAGGTGCAGATTTGCTAAAAACAATCTCAATCGAGCTAGAAAAATACATTATATAATATGTTCCTCAGAAAGCAGCTGGTCCTGCTGTCTTCCCTGTTGAGCTATATAAATTATGCAAGAGTGTTCTTACAACCCATCCTGAACTTAATGTCAAAGACAGTTTTATTTATTTATTTGTTTAACATTTGTTTACTGGGAAACTCTAATTGGGACAGAGTCTACATTCAGTGGAGCCCCGGGAAGAAACGTTCCAGACCCATGTCTTTGGAGCAATTAAGAAGCAGACTCTTCTGCTCTTGACAAACATACCTCTGACTGCAGTACTTTTAAAATCTGAGGGGAAACATACAGCTAGCCAAATGAGCAATCACTCTATAGCCAATAAAACAAACATTGCTGCTACTATTTGGACAGGTAGTGTGCAACTTCTGCTAAGCAGTCAAGAGCCACATGTCCACGTGTTTTGGAGAACGCTGTTTATGTCCTTACTACCTGGGGCCTTAATATAGTTGCTCAAAGACTCCCAGCTATGTTATAACCATACAAAAGCCATTCTTCACTGGCTTTGGAAAAGCTTTTTATTCCAGAGAATGAAGTTATGGGAAACTGTAGCCTATATGAATTCTCAGTGATGTTCACAAGCTTTCTCAACCAATTGTACAATGCTTTTTGGTGTACATCATAGTAGCTAGCACCCCTATTCTTGCCATATGCCCTAAAGTGTAGTATCTCCAAAATTTAGAAAAACATCATTTGGCACAAAAAAAGCACCTTTATTAGAAACCAGGAACAATGTGTAAAAACCAAAAATGAATTAACGCCTTGGCATACGCCTTCAAGGTTCAAAAGTTTTAAACACAATAAAGCACTTAAATAGTTCATCAATTAGAACATTACTAAATAGAACATCAGAACAACAGAATGTACCAGAGTGCATATGAATTTAAATGAAAACATAAAGCAAAAATAATTCAGTTGAAACAAATGAGTTCATAGAAAACTATAATTGTAACAATAATAATAATAATAATAATAACAATAAGCCAGTTGAATACAAAAACACATATATCCTAACTTCTACTTCCAAAGCTTTTACATTAAATATTTTATAAGCAATTCATTAATAAGGCCCTTTGGTTGCAAAGTATCATAAGTGAAAATAAACCAAGCCTCATTCTGTAGTAACTTATCAGAAAGATCTAAATATAAATCAGAAAATGTCAACATATACATTATAAAGAACCTCAATAAATCCAAATCACTATTACGATATTTGAAAAAAAATGTGATGTTACAGGGCTGGTAGGCGAATTAATTTTGAAATCTCGGATGTGTTCATGTGTCCTCATCCTAAGTTGACGTATGGTCTTGCCAATGTAAAACTTATTACAGCGTCAAAGTAACCCATAAATCAACATTTTTTGATAACAATTAAATACTCCTAGAACTTTAAACAGCTTCCCATTAATGGCATGCGTACTTCCCTGATCCATGTAACTACAAGTAGTGCATCCGATACACTGAGACTCCAAAACCTCACTAGTTTTTTTTGAGTATGATAGAGTTTGTATTTGGCAAAAATCACAAAGGTGTAGTATCAACGCAACTTTTATTGTGTACTTTATTATAAAGAGCTTTACAAAACGTATTAAATTCAAATAATCAAATCATTTAACAAACATATGGAAAATGAAATAAAGTGTCGATATTAAATGTATTCCAATGTACAGGTGACGGCAAAGAGATTAATTTAAGTAATATACATGTATTAACATAAGAACACTAGTCGTAAACAAAACAAAGTATAAATCTACAACAATGTGAACATACCAACAATCAGTTATCTCGTTTAAAATTAGTACCAGAAGCATAAAACAGAGAAGATTTTTGCCTCAGTGTGTTTTCATTCTGACAATAGAAACTATCCTCAGAACTCTTCTGTTATCTATGGAACGTTATGGATGGGACCATATTAGTAATGGAACAAAAATATTCACATCTGAGGATAACTGTTTGATGGTCTCCACAGATCCTAAAATGAACACAGACTATCTCTGCCATATTGTAATTAAACTGTTACCTGCAACATGTCTGAAAGTTAATGAGAGGGAAAAATAATGCTACCAGTACATAATTCTGCCAAGCAACTGTCAAGTACTTTGGTCACATGGCACCATTGGTAGGGCAGAATTCATCCTAAACAGAATCATTATTGTTACTCCACCAGATCAAAAAATATATGAATGACCTTAACTGGATGATGATTATGATGCCATGGGAGAATCTCTTTATTTTAGTCCAGAGGTCAAGATGATGCAACTGATAGCAAGCAGAAGCTACTGCGAGATGTAAAGGAAATCCAGCATTTGCTTGACTGACACAACTGGTATGGTAGGTCAGAGTGACAACTTTAGTGTACTTAATTGAAAATTTAGTTGCATATTGTTTGTGTGATTTTCTCATAGAAGCTGACTTAAAATTTCCTTGAATTCTGAGGTAACTGATTTTGATTATCCCTTTCCTTTTAGAATTCTTTATTCGTTTGTAGCTGAAAATGGATTCCTTAAATGAGTATGCCATTAATAATTTGCAAAAGCACAAGCATCTTGCACAGTGTTTTAAATTTTATGTACATTTAAAGTTAAAACCTGAGAAAACTGATGACTTGTGTTCCTCATGTCAAAAGCTTGATGACTGGCTTACCTTTATTATTAGTGAATCTAGACTTACTGATGATGATTGCACTTGTGCAACTGGCAAAACATGGACAACTGTTTGGAGAACTTGGAGGATGGCGCAGTGGCTGTTTTGTTGTCTCATAGCAAGAGGTTTTTCAGTTCGATTCTCGGCTGGAGTGCCTTCTATGTAGAGTCTGCATGTCCTCCCTGCATTTATGTGGATTTCTTGTGGGTGCTCTGGTTTCCTCCCAGGTTACAAAGACATGTATCTGGAGCATTTCTCCCCAGGCCTCCACTGAAAATTGGCTTAGTTCCAAGTCGGGCGTTCCCGGTAAACACATGTTAAATAAATAAACTGTTGTAACATATATTAATGACTGGGCTGATGAGGTGAATAATATCAGAGAAATAATATTAGGCAATGTGCAAATAGAATACATTTAGGAAAGAAGTGTATATTGTCACTAAAGATCACTTGGCCCCTATTAAACATGATACTACCAATGACGAAACTTTAGAGTTCACAATAAATATTTGACAATCTGAGCATTCAGAGCACATTAAAGAAAAATAGTAAAGAAGAAAGAAAGGAAGAAGTTCACAACAAATAGCAAAGAAGAAAAATTATTTGATTAATGTCTAGATTGCAAAGAGGATGCATATGTTAACAGGACATTGCTTTGTTATGTAACACAGATTACAATTAATGATAACATTGTTCAATTAGAAAACATTCAGTCTACAGAAAAAGGCGTAATTGTTCCAATACAGAAGGTAAGAAAAAAGGCAAGGGACAGGTAAAAAGGATGAAATCAAAACTTAACTTGGTAGAACTGAAGAACATTACTGTAAGAAAAAAGAGGAGATATACTGAAGTTTGACAACATGACTCAAGCTGTGAATGTACAAAGCCAGCTGGATGAGAATTGTAAGCTTGCAAATGTTATACACAATGAAAACACTGAGATTAATAAGACTGATGGTGATGAAGACCATTAATTTGTAACAATTTATAGAGCAGATATTACTGAATTAGTCACTGGAAAGTCTGTAGACCTGGTCTAAATTATATACTTGTAACTGGAGATTCACTTATTTGAAGAGCTGATACTTAAACTTACAGAGAAGATAATGAACATTGAATAGTGTTATGCTTGCCAGGAGCAAAAATACAGGATGTTAGAAAGGCCTCATAATGCCTTAATGTAAGGAAGTATGTCTTCCTGCAGCAGCACTGTGAGGGTACCTCTCAACCTCAGACAGCGCATGCTCATTCTTGTAGTTGGTAATTGGTTCTGTGGGCAAAAATGGCTACATAAGTCAAGTCTTAATCCGATTCTACACAAACACCTTCTTGTTTATAATTTACTTTATTTAGGTAAGAAAAGCATTGCTGAGCAATATACACTTGCAAATATGTCCTGCAGAGAACACAAAATACGTGGTCGGTATCTTTAATATATACAGGGAAGTATTAGTTTTCTCAGCACTTAATCAATCCATCTGAGGAGTACTACAGTTTGTTTTATTGCTATTTGATGGTGACTATCACCTTAAACCTATTCTAATCTTATGTCCATTTATACACATTGTATGGTAGGGTACCCAGAGGCAATAATCAGCACATTTAAAGAATGCAAGTGAAGAGAAACCAGTGCATGGTGGTCATCTGGTAAATTAGCTTAGAGTTAAGGCTGTCACCAAATACCAAACTTCATTCTGTAGTCCTGGCATCGAGTCTCACAGATTTCACTTGCAAACTGTGTATTTTGGAGCAAGTCACAAAATTAGGCAGTGAGATCATCCTTGAAACAGAGCAGTTGTACCCAGAGGGCTTACCTGACAGGTAAACAATCTGCAGCCAAAGAATGATCTTTTATCCACATGCAAGGATCACATGATTCTAACAGAACCACAATTAGCAGTGACATATTGTTCAATTTTAAACACCTTTAGTAAATTATCACTTAAGACACGGGCACACATACATTACTAGGAAATAAAACAAACCACCTTAACATCTTTTTTTTCATTTACATACATTGCACATTATGTTTTTTGTTTCTTTACAACTCTCATTTAGTCCAACATTATATAAATTGCTCAGTTCCTGCCTTCTCTTAAACCTTACTCCTTCTCCTGAACATTATTCTGCATGTATTGTTCCCACAGATTCCATTTATTTCTTTGTAATTTGCTCCTTCCCTTTTCTAAAGATCCCACTTACAATTCTTTTATCTCTTTTACTATATTCAATACTTCAGATACAGTTGGTTTAGCCTGTGATTATTGTTTTTTTAGTAATGTTTTTTAGACAGCCAATAGAATTCAACTTTATAAGGCCTTACTATGTCTAAGCAGTTCAGATCCTATATCCCAGCTCAAAAGAATAATTTCTATAGCTACATCAATTTGCTCCCCCCATATTTCTGACAGAGTACTCTGCAGGGAATTTTTAAAATCTTCTAGCTCATTACACTACCAAAAAACATGTTCCCAGTTACCGCTTTCCTCCCCATCACACCTCAAACATTTGCTATCTACCTGAGGAAACATGCTTTGAAGTCTGCATAGGGTAGATAAATACCTATGGAAATACTTCCAAGCAAAAACCCCAAAACTTCTGGACTTGGTTGCATTCTTGGGAGCCATACATATGTCCTCCCATTGTTTCCTTGTAAATTGCTTTTCCATTCTCTCTTCCCAATCTTTTCTATACTCCTCTGATTCATTCTTATAGTTATCAAGCAATATTTTATACACTCTGTGAAGGCTGCCAGCCTAGCTAGATAGAATTTTGTAAATAATTCTATGTCATTGCAAATATTAATAGAATCCACAGGCTTGTGTAAAAAATGTAAGAAATTATGCTATGTTCTGAGCTTCAAAAATGTAACCACAGTGCACCCTGCTGGAAGAAAGCTGATAAGTCAAGCATTTTAAGACTGTTTGATCTCAAGCTCGGAGACAGGATGCCTGGACTAAGGAATTCTTTCTACTGTCTTAGGACAAGAGTTAATTACTAGATTTTACATGTAAAATGTCTTTTATTGCTGTGGCTTCCTGCAGGTGCAGATTACAAAAAGAAATGTAAAATTTAAGTTCTGTGAGCCTGGGAAACTAAATCAGAACTATTAAGAATGATGTAATCTGAAATGACTCAGCAGTACTGTGTTATCAATTTAAGGACAGAAAGAAAGGAAAGCATTTTGGATTTGGTCTGAACCTGAATACATCAACTCACCAGCACTCTGCCTTTGCTCTATACGTAGGATCTTAGATCTTAGTATTTCTCTTAGAGTTAGACAGATATTTAGCCATATTAGTCTAGCTGTTTCTATATTTATGTCAGACTATCCTACAATATTGTTTTAAAAGTTTCCTGTGATCTCTGAATTCTGTAATGTCATTATGTTGAAGTAATAAGATTTGTCTTGTGTTTTTATTGGTTATTATTAAATATTTTTAAACCTTTCAACTGTGGCTATTTGTGTAAAGGTAATTTAAGCTATTAGAGTACATTGCATGTATTTGGTGATACTGTTCAAGCCTCTCCAATAGATTTAGCCCTGGGTCCACTATTTGGATAACAGTAATATTACACAGTGAAATTGGTCACCCTTTGGGAAGGGCCTTATAGTAGCTGATATTAGTGGCTGGTGGCAGTGATTTCTTCCTTATAGTCTGTTGAGTAGGTGGCATAGCTGGAAAACCTGTGCCAGCCTTCCCGAGGAGTGTCTGTGCATTTGTATATAACTCATATCTCAAAGTGTGTGTGTGTCAGCTACTTGGTCAGGGACATGAAGCACTGGTTAGACAGAGAGGATGCTGGAGGTTTTAGCTTGACCACTAGGCTGAGATCTGGACCCTATAGCTGTGGTAGTGGGGGGTTTTATTGGGGATCTGGAGGGAAAGAGAGGAACCAGCCCCAGACTGACTGTGATCTCTGTGAGCTCTTAAGGTAAATTGTACTTTACTGTGTGTGTACTTGTTATCCTTGTTAAATTGTACTTTACTGTGTGTGTACTTGTTATCCTTCCCAATGTGCACACCCCTCACTGGTGCTAGTGGTGAGGATTGAGGCTCCTTGATTACTGGGCCAGTGCACGGGTGTCACACACTCTACTAATTACCCCCTTCTTCACAGTAAAACAACAGAATATTTTGTAAAAATGCTGTTATGCTAAAACATTTTATGGAAAAATAACAGATATATTATGGTAGCAGTACAGCACATTATGGTTAATCAATTCACATTTACAGAACAACTTTTATTGACATCATAACTAGAGCAAGTTTAAACATTCTAATTAAAATGTTCATCTGTAAGCAGAGAATGTTCATGCACCTCCTCAGGGGCATAACCCATTGGTCTGGAGAAAAAGTATTTCACTTAGTTTTTGGATGCATACATGGAAGAAATTTGCCACAGTACTATAAAGTCTCTTCTCTTAGCTTGCCAAAATTGACAGAGAAGCACAAATCACCATTACTATTTCTGCATTTAAACATGGATATGAAATTATTATAAGCTGAGTTAAGGTCATGATTAAGTTTGCCCTTTTCAGATTATGAGCAAGTAAAGGGCAGTTGACTTAGTGACAGATGTTTACTGAAATTCAGACTATTACAAATTGTAAATTTGGGGAAATGTAGTGGGCTTTACTAAATAAGTAGAAACATTTTATTTAATGTGTCCTCTACTTAACCTTGTGCATTGTGTTATGTTATGGTTTTAATTCTATATGTTTAAACAATCCATCATCTACTGTGCTTAAATAGTTTGGTGGAATGCCATGTCAGTAAAGCTTTTCTAATAATAGGCTGAGAGATTTGTAAACCAGTTGTTTAACCACAACAAACACAACCAATCCTACAACCACCTGCACTAATTAAAAATGATTTTGCATGAGTGCAAGCTCCCTTGCACCCCCATTTAGAGTTTCACTTCATAGCTCCTTTACTTATTATAGATACTTATTTAACAACTGTACAACAGTGGTGAAAGCAAAAACTGCCTAATATAGTGTGTGGCACTGTGACATAATACAGCATTCATATTACAGATGCAGCACTGTAATATGAATGCTGTCACATAATACAGCATTCATATTACAGTGCTGCATCTTATACATTGTCACATAATACAGTGTTCATATTACAGTGCTGCATCTTATACAGTGTGCGGCACTGTCACATAATACGGTGCTTATATTATAGTGCTGCAGCTTATACAGTGTGTGGCACTGTCACATAATATGGTGCTTACATATTACAGTGCTGCATCTTATACAGTGTGCAGCACTGTCACATAATATGGTGCTTATATTATAGTGCTGCATCTTATACAGTGTGCTGCACTGTCACATAATATGGTGCTGATATTATAGTGCTGCATCTTATACAGTGTGCGGCATTGTCACATAATACAGTGATCATATTACAGTGCTGCATCTTATACAGTGTGCGGCATTGTCAC
Organism: Protopterus annectens; assembly: GCF_019279795.1. Classification (NCBI taxonomy): domain Eukaryota; kingdom Metazoa; phylum Chordata; order Ceratodontiformes; family Protopteridae; genus Protopterus; species Protopterus annectens. The sequence goes on from NC_056726.1 coordinate 1,558,790,229, forward strand.
ATAATACAGTGTTCATATTACAGTGCTGCATCTTATACAGTGTGTGGCACTGTCACATAATACAGTGCTTATATTATAGTGCTGCATCTTATACAGTGTATGGCATTGTCACATAATACAGTGTTCATAATTCAGTGCTACATCTTATACAGTGTGCAGCTTTGTCACATAATACAGTCTTCATACTACAGTGCTGCATCTTATACAGTGTGCAGCATTGTCACATAATACAGTGCTTATATTATAGTGCTGCATTTTTTAATCAAATATAAATTTGAGCTGTTGTGGCTGATCAGTCAGAACCCAGTTAAATGGTCATCAGTCAAAAGTAGGGAAGCTGTTTGTAAAAACATATTGTATTGTTAAGTTACACAATATAATAAATAAGCCAGTGTAACACAAGACAACCTAACCAGTTCGCAGACCATAAAAATATCAAACAACTGAACCAAAACAAACAAAATGAACAAATAAACAAAGGGCAAGCTGTTGCAAATTATGTAGGCTTGTCGTACTCTTACAATATTATGTGAAAAAGTATAGAATATACATTAGTGAACATATGCTAAGAAGAGGGAGCATAAAAGGAGATACAGTGACATAGTATACAGAACTGTGCTAAGACAGGCCCTAACACTGTAAATATATTTGAGTCTGTCATACTGTGCAACCCTAGGCAAGTTACTCAGTTTGGTTGTTTTTCTGAGTCTTAAATGAAACATGAGCTTGAATGTTTCAGTGTGACTACCAGGTTACTAAAATGCACATATGTCTTGATGAACCCCACTGAATATTCATTATGTAGAACATGCCTCTTTGAAGGCTTTGCCGAGGCACTAAGACATATCAAAATTTTGTACTTTTGCTGGCTGTTGTTTTGTGGATTCAAGCTATTTTTTTGTGGTTGCTGAAGTTACTCAGTTTGTTTGTTTTTCTGAGTCTTCAATGAAACATAAGCTTGAATGTTCCAGTGTGACTACCAGGTTACTAAAATGCACATATGTCTTGATGTTCCCCACTGAATATTCATTATGTAGAATGTGCCTCCTTGAAACTGTAAATAAGAAAGGATGAATAGAACTGTCAGCTTGTTTCACTACCATGCTAATGATGATTCACATGAACAAACCTAAGACAAGTGACTTCTGAATACTTAAGATCCCTGCACTATTGCCATTACCCTGGTAGGTGACATAAGACTGTACATGTTTGCTTAATCCAGAGCTGACACTTCATTGTTGGGAGCAGAAACTCTAAAGATAACTCATGGCACAATGCCAAGTGTGACACATCTTTGACGTTAGCTAAGTTGCCTTTGAAAAATTAGATCCACTCAAAATGCTAGCAGCAAAAGTGTTGGAATGCTAAACATTCCTACCTTTGTCATACAATGTTATAATTAGAGCAGCAGTTTAATATGTCTGTATAATCTGCATTATATTCTGATATTCTGAGATGATGGAACTAGTTAAAAAAAAAGCACTGGAAGATACTGACTGGGCACAAATGGACTGTACTATAGTGGGGCTGGGAAATAGTTTCTAACCAACAAAATGGCAGTGCATTAAGATTATGCAAACACTGTAAGCTATAATGTGGCTTCCCTTCCCACCTAGAAATTTACTAGATGATAACTTTTCTATTTTATCTTGCATTTTAGATTTACCAGTATCTGGTGATTCTTAAGGAAGAATCCAACACCTAAGGCACACAAGCACTTACATGACTGACTATTCAGTGCTTAGCATTCACACAAAATGATCTAGAAATACCCCAGGAAGAAGATACATTTCACAACTATGTGTTTTCATATTAATACAAATGATGCTTTTTTTTAAGAAAATGGTTTTGATGTTGTTTGCGGTGGTGGTGCTGCGGTAGCATTGTCGCCTCACAGTAAGACGTTGTCCTGTTTGATTCTCAGCTAGAGCATCTTCTGTGTGGAGACATGTGTGAATGGGCATACCTTCATTGAAGGTTGTGCATCAGGGCCGGCAACTCAGCACGTAAAAACCTACTGCCAATCATTAGCGGACCGGAGTTCCACTGTGGCGACCCCTAACCGGGAAAAGCCGAAAGAAGAGGTTTTGGTGTTGTTTGAAATATTTGTTTTTGTATGCATTCTTTGAACAGTTTTGAAGTAAGTAATTAGGCATACTATGTAGTACTTTGGTAGTTACATTGATATCTTCCCCAGCCTGTTACATCACCTTTTTTTCTTTTCCATCTTCATCGGTACATAGATTAGTACTAGGCTAACTGCCACTGTGAGCCATTTTAAGCCTATTTTCCCCATGTGAGAATCAAACCCCATATCTTGTGTCTGTCAGGTAAACACCTTAACCATTATGCCAACCTCCCACCAATAATTAATTACAAGGTTAGCTTTCTTAACAGGGCATTTTAAACCTAACCGATTTCTTTGCCAAAGGCAGGGATCAAACACTGTACGTTGTGTTTATGCGTCAAACACCTTAACCATTATACCTAGCCCCAATTATATGCTACTTGATTGCTTGCATCACTAGCCTAATGTGCTGTTCTAAAAGTTTGAGAATGATTTCTTGGAAAAGACTGAGAAGGAAAAAACATACTGCTGTTTTAAGAACATGAGGTAAAATATAAATATTTTGGAATCCAAAAGGAATATAAAACCTCAAAAAATCTCCTTTAATTTAGCTCACAGACAGTGAAAATAATTTCAGTGAAACACCAGACTAGAAGAAGAAAATAAATTGTGTCTATGTCAGAACAACGAAAACTCAAAATGTCGATTGGTCACATGAGCGAATAATCAGGAACTCGAAATCGCTATTGTGGGGGGCTGCACCCCCACCCCCCCCAAATTATATTTTTACTCCGAGATCACAATACAGTGAGGAAAGGGCAAATATTCCGATCTTCACTGTACTGCGATCCCAAAAATCCAAAATCGACTTCCTGATTATTCGCTCATGTGAGCAATCGACATTTTCAGTTTTTGGCGATCTAAAGTAGACCCAATAAATCAGCAGGATATAATGTCCAAAACATTAAAAAAATGTGACTAGTAAGAGTTTTAATATTTAACAGTATAAAAATAGTTCATCAGACTCAATCACTTTCAATATTCCTTTTTGGGTAAAATTTTGGAGAACCTAGTCGCATCACAGTTAAAAGGTCATCTGACCAGCCCTAATACATTGAATCACTTGTTGGATTTGAGGATGTTATAGAACTGAGACCTTCCTGGTTAGGGTCCTGGATAAACTCATCAGGCAAGAGACTGAAAACTATGATCCATTTTTGTACTTCTTTATCCCTTGTCAGCACCTGACTCTGTAGACCATGAAGTGTTCCTTCACTGCCTCTGTGTCTATTGTAGCATCAGTGGTTTGGTCCTGTCTGTTTCTCCATATTGCTGCTGCCTTTATCCCTAACTGTTACTTCCACATTTCTCTCATGTAAGTATGTACTTAAAATTGTTACTCTTTAACTTTTTTGTCACCGTGGTGGTGCTGCGGTAGCGTTGTCGCCTCACAGTAAGATGCTGTCCAGTTTGATTCTCAGCTAGAGCGTCTTCTGCATGGAGACATGCGTGAATGAGCGTACCTTCATTGAAGGTTGTGTTTCAGGGCTGGCAACTTGGCACATAAAAATCAACTGCCAATCATTAGCGGACCAGAGTTCTGCTGTGGTGACCCCTAACTGGGAAAAGCCGAAAGATACAACAACTCTTTAACTTTTTTGTAACCAATCTGCTATTGAATATGATGTACTGGAATATCTTGCACATTAATGGTTACATGTTTCAGTTTTTGTTTACACTCTGTTTTGTACTGTTCTACACGTTGCCCAGGCTAATCCTGAAATTGGTAATTTCCTGATCGATATGTTACCCCTGAAAACAAAGTGTAAAAAAAAATAAATAAATAAAATAAATAAAAATTGCCAAGTAACTGGTGTGACTCAGAATGATTTCAGACTTTAGTTTTGCAGAGGTTCTATCCTTGCACAGTGCTGTTTTCCAAAGTCTGGTGCTTCAGCCTCCATTGTTAATGGCCCTACATGTTACCCCCATGAGGGGGTGTCATCTGGATGTACTACCCCAGCCATGCCTATGATACTCAGTTATGCATTTTTGTTGAACCTGTCAGCAATGGGTCATCAAGTGAATGAATACCAGTCTTTCAGGCACCTTAACCTCTGTTGTCATACTGCATTTTCAGTGGACCCTTTTGAACTGTCTACCCTAGTGAGTACTTGACTGTAACACAGAGTCAGCTTTCCACAGGCAATTAATATTATTTGTTAGGCAAGCCATCAAGAAAACCTAGAGAAGTGGTAAAGAATTTTGTATATCATCTAGTCATTTGAATTTTGTTTATATTTTTTCATTGTTCAGTGATTATTTTAGAAAGGTGCAGCAAAACATAAGTAAAACAAATGAAAAGACACACACACACACACACACACACACATATATATATATATATATATATATATATATATACACACACACACACACACACACACACACACACACACACACACACACACACACACACACACACACACACACACACACACACACACACACACACACACGCACACACACACCTGGTAAGCTAATAAAAGAATAATTTTAATTCTCATCCTAGTAACACTGAAGATCTAAAATTCAGTGTGTCATAATAGAATGTTTAATGAATCTATGTCTAAGTATGTATCTAAGCTAACACATGACTGTAATTATGATCAGATGTTACCGCAGATGCAATGAGATAGGACTGAACATAAAATAAACAAAGAACTCATACAAAAAAGTTATTATCAGGAAGTAAACTATGGTTTGAAAAATGTCCTAAGTATTGTTTTATCAGTGCAAGCAGCAAATAAACGTTTTAAGGTTTATAAATGAAACATTTGGGAATGGGATGAAAGAAGAGCACAGTATAGGGCATGGTGCAAAGATATTGACTGCAGCAGAGCTAAATACTACTACAGGTGTATGGGCAAGCAACCCACAACTTCTTGGTGTTGAATTGGGCAATAGCAAGAGGATGTATAATTAAAAAATATCTTTTTATAAAAAGTCTTATAGAAGAGATAGAATGAGGCAGCTTATCACTAACACCTAGTTTTTACTAAAGTGGAAAGTACAGTGTTTAAAACAAACATTTTCCTTTTCATACTATGTAAACCTTAAATTGATAGAAGGTAAATATATGAATTTAGATGTAAACACCCAAAAGATGTGCTGCAGGTGAGTTGACAATCCTCTAAATTGCCCATAGGTGTAGGTGTGATGTGTATGTGTGTAGGGAGTTCTTTTCTGCTGTGCTCTTAATTCATTCAAGGTTAGTTTCACTGCTTTACACCCCCCCAAGGTTAGTTTCACTGCTTTACACCCCCCTTCAACCCTGAAATGGATGAAGTGGGTAAGTTGATAATAGGTTAGTACTAGGCTAACTGCCATTGCAAGCCTAACTAGTTATCCCTTTTGAGGCTCAAACCCTGCACCTTGTGTTTGTAAGGCAAACACCTTAAACATTAGGCCACCCTGCCAACCCCAATGAATGTCTGAATGAAAGAGTACTAGGAGCAGTGTAGCCCTGAAATGTAAAGAAAACTTTTCTGCAGTCTGTTGATCTTGCTCTAAAAATTATACAAGAGAATATATAAAAGTAGTGGGAGATGCTGCTGTGAACCTTTCTTATAAGGAATAATAATAAGAAATTTTTGATAATGGTGAATGGTACTGGCCAAACCTTGCTTGAAAGAATCTAAGTAAAATGCACTTAGTCTGGGAGAGGTAAAGCACATCATCTCTGAAAGTGAACCTTTGGGGAACCTGTTTATGAAACATGAGTCTGTACTGAAAATGGGTATATTAACCAGAATTACAATCAGTATTCATATTCTAGCAGATACCAGACCAATATTTTTAAATACAAAATCAATTACTTGTGCTTATTGCACACGTTATGTTGCTAGTTTTAGAAATGCTTACTGATTCGGACTTCCTAAACCAAATATTTCTGATGTTATGGTCTATGAACCAGTGTATCTTGAACAAATGAATTGGGCTGCCAGAAGGATAACTTTGTTACAAGTGAATGGATATGTCTCAGAAAGATGTATGAAATTAAGTAAGGCAAATAGTATGCCGTACTGCTCTCAAAGACTAGCCTTAACTGTTACAGATGGTTGAGCATTGTAGGACGTCTAGAGTCAAAATCATTCAGCAAGATAATTCCCTAGTACTAAAGCTGTCAAATCAAGTTCATTCTAGAATGTTCCAAATGAAAGGTTAGCCAGATCATACTTGTAATATCCTGGAATGGATTACGGCATGCAGAAAGATGTGAGGATGTCTGATGATGTCAGGCAACAGTAAATAACCACTAAATTTACATTTACACCATTGGGAATGGTGTGAAAAGTCGTGGCCTAAACTACTTATGGAAGAATGTTTTTCCATTCCTTGCAAAATGCTTCAGGTTTTGCAAGATGCTTATTGAAAAAATGGATGGTATACCCACAAGTATACCACAGATTCTGCTACTTTGCATGACTATACTGACATATCTTAGAAATTATTGGCTTACATGGTATTCCTGAAGTTTTAGAGTCTAATAAAGGATGTTATTTCATCAGTGTGGAATTGTCAGTCTATGCAAAGTACTGGAATTTTTGATGCAAGTATTGGCTGATTTCATGCTTCATCTAATGGCCTTGATAAAATTGTACAGACTTTAAATCAAAGGATGATAAGAATTAAAGGTGAGATGAGACCATGCAAACAAAACTGTTAAGGCTCTTAGGGAGCTCAAGAATTACACTTCGGATGATGATAGGGTTATCTCCAATTGAAACAGAGATACATCAAGAAGCCTGCAATCCATACAGGACTTGCGGTTTAACAGATTTGAAAGCAAACACACCCACAAAATGTTGGCTCAGAAACAGCTGTTCGTATTTTTTCTTTTTTGTGGAATTCGTTGTGTGTTGGTTTCTCCTTTTTGTTGATGAGAGTTTCATTGAAGGTACAAAGCAGAAAAACTTGCACGTAGATACATGGCATCTAATTATCTGTTAGGAATTATAGTTACAGTTCTTAACGGATCCCTGGCAGAGGTACAAAAGCTGCTTAGGACCTGTCTAATACTGTGCATACTGGTCATGATTCATCTGTAAAAAGATAAGCTGATCAACTCACAGCAAGATTCATGGAGAATATACATGTTTTAAACTGAGAAAATAGAAGAATCCTTGAGTAGCTCAGAGACTGCAGCATATTTTTGCAGAGGTGTCTGACATAAATGTAGAAACCGCTGCTCAGAAACCTGTATCTACACCTGATGTGACACCTGTACATCATGAAAAATGATTACCTGCACCTATAGCGACAAGGCAGATATTGTTCAGATTTGCCTTTTGTCACCCCTTCTAGATGTTCTTGTGAAAAGTAACTACTTACTGAACTTGAAACCTATAATGGAGATGCAAAAGAAGATGCAAATATATATATATATATATATATATATATATATATATATATATATATAGAGAGAGAGAGAGAGAGAGAGAGAGAGAGAGAAATGCCATTGGCTTCATTTTAACAAATGTGTTAATTCTAACAATTCTTAGAAAATTAACTCCAAGCTATTTGGGACATCTAAGTGAAAGCGACATAATTAAAATTACCAACACTCAGAAAAATCCAGATTTTTTCTAGTTAAATTATACAGATATTTAGATATACTGTTCAACCCAATCCTATAATTTAAAGCATATGTTCAAAATTGTTTTGATTCTGTATTGAAATAACTCAGAACTACTCACAAGCCTCTACACTTTCTCGCTTTTAAATTGAGAAGAGTTGTTGGAATTGGTCTCCTGAATACAACTTAATAGTAGTCACCTAAAGTTCTCAAAATATACACATCCTGCTGGCCATTCTCTAGAAATCTGCAAATTCATATCCTTCCCTGTCTCATGAAAATCATATTCATTCACTTCACAAAGCCAAATGGCTGCCTGTCACAGTAAATGACACCCTACCACTCAGTTCTCTGGAGTGTTGCTTCCTGCTTGATGGTATACTTGAAACAGTCCTGAAACCCTGCATACTAAGATCCCATGGCCAGGATGGTCTTACATTAGTAAAGGTTTGACATTGATTTAGTTGTAGGTAAAAAGTTAACCAGTAAAATGTTTCCATTTCCAATTACATATATACCAAAAACCAAAACAACTTCATAGGACTGACTCAACACTTGAGCTCACTTCATAAATACAGCTGTTGTTACAAGGAAAATGGTTCATCTTCTCTCTAAACCTGAATTAAAGAAATAATTACCTTAGCTAAAATAATGGCTTGAAGTTATTTCTTTTTATTTTTAGCTATGGTTTGAGTATTACATATCGAGCTGTTTAAACGTAATCATAAAAAAATCAGTTGTCCTTTCTATTTAATATTCAGTGGTTATATATATAAGTACTATGCTTAATAACTAAATAACCCAAGTGGTGCCTGACACGATAATAAACTAATTAGGAAAGAACTGTTGACAACCATCTGGACTACAAAACAAAGGTATTTATTTCAAATTAGTTCAGCTCTTAGGTCCATTAGCTATCACACGGATATATTAAATGCTGTAAGAAGCACGTTGATGTTGTTTATCAGTTTTATTTAACTGTACTCTGGACTTCTCTGTAAAGAAAACAAAAATCTAAAATCTGACGCTGATGCAATTTATCTGTTGTCTGATTCAATAATGTTATTCGAACTATATATTTAATTGTGCCATTGGTTATGGTTGTAAAGGATTCCTAGACTAGATCACCTACCCAGTTAATAAACAAACAAATGAAAGATTGTTAACTGAACAAACACGCAAAGAAGAATGAAGACTGACAGCTACAATCAAAACCTTTTTTTACTTGGAAAGGGCGAGAATGGTTCTGCTTTTACTAAAGGCCTGGTAGTCCATCTAGACATTCATAGAAGGTAGAAAGTGACAATTACATTTTGAAATGGTAAATTAATGTGTATATACTTATGGATGCTTTGTAGTGAAGAATGTATAAAATCTGACATTTTAAAAGTATGACACTGAATAATTTGAGGAGTTCTTAACATATGAAAGGGACAGGGCGTACTAGTTTGGCTACTAAATAATTAATCTATATGGTGCAAAGAGTAAGCATTCTACTATTATGTTTATAGCTAAAGCTTGTTCTTAACTTCTTCCTCATATTAGCTCAGCTGTCTGTTGCAGAGGCATTCAGAAATTTCTCAGAAAGTAAGCAACATATACTGGTTTTGCCACTTACGCTATTTCCATAGAAATATGGATTTTTTATGAAAATTGTTAAAACATTTTAAAATGTTAATTTTATATATATATATATATATATATATATATATATATATATATATATATATATATATATATAGCTAGACATGTTATGGAAATGGTATCTACACAAAGCTTTTAGAAGGTGATTACTAGAGGTAAAGTTATACCCTATTCCCTTCTGCCACTGCCATTTAGTTTTGGTCATGCCTACTCTGCGGGTCATCAGCAACCCCCAACCTTTCTTCCTTACATTTAGCAGCCCAGTCTCGACTGAATCCTTCCACACTCTTCCTGAAGACTACATCTTGTAAAAAATGTTCCATTTGCCCGTCACTGTTTTTGTGAAATAGTGCTTTATTGACTCACCCAAGGCCTTCCATCTTCCAGTCTCCATATGTCCAGTTTCTTTCCTTTACCCAACACCACTCTTTTTCCTCAGTAGTTCCTTCAGCCACAATATAGTTTTGACCACCTAGTATACTAGGATCATAACTCCCTTTTCTAATTCCATTTCTTCAGACTGAACAGGGCTATGGCTTCTTGTCTTCTTTTATATTCCATTATCTTCATACCATTTACCCCTTTGGCTGAATGCCCTTCCATTTTAAGATATGGTCTCTATGTTGGAGGGTATTACATTATATGTACTCTTCTGTGACTTTGTACAAACACAGGATAATCTCCCTGTTGCAATGATGTATCACCCAGGAATGTGACCATTACAGGCCTTTATAAGCCTAGCCATCCAACCCAAATGTCTCCCATAAGTTATTGTGCCTTAGAGGTTATTTTAAGTGGTATATGCTAGTCAAGGCATGATTTAACAGCTGCCTCTGTTCATCAGAGACACAGGTGTGAGACCAGAGGTGACTTTCTGATTTCCCATCTACTGGTCCAAGTTATGTTTGAATAGGGTTAAGGAAGGGCTCTGCTTCACATGAATGGGAAGCTGATTCCAGAGAATGGGGATTCTCTGAGAAACAAACCTGTCTTCCAACATGTCCTATGTAAGTTGCAAGCAAAGTTTAAATACTTAGATATAATAATTCTGGTGCTGCTCATTTTGCAGATATGTAAAAGGTCCATCAGAGTGAGGGTCCAATGATGCCTTGTATGCCAGGCATAAATGATCTCTCAGCAGTCTTCTGTTTCCTGCATTCATCTGGGAAACAGTGTGGCTGAGGAATTAAGGTTTCCATTCACAGTCCAAGGACCAAGGTTTATTCCTAACCTCTGTAAATGGGTTGGAGTCATGAAAATTTAGAGCAGAATAAATCTTGGTGTAAGCCTACTACACTAAGTAGCCTAGTATAACAACATTATCAGCAGTGTGCTCAATGATTCACAGAAGCCCTTCTGCCAAAAACATACCATGCATTCATGCATAACTTACAGCAAATGGCACAGAGTTAGCACAGTGGAAAGAAAATGAGTTTTCATTCACGGTATACAATGCGCAGTAGACCGCAATCTGGCTTTTGAACAACATGTAGCTAAGATAATAATAAAATCATTCTATATCACCCAATATATGGGTAAGGGTATGGCATCCAGGTCCAAGGAATTTATAGTAGCACTCTAGTCTGCCCTTATCAGACCTGTCATTGAATATTATAACTCCATTGGCATGTATCTAACCAGACACTTGCAACAGTTGGAATACATGCAATGGTTTCTCACCAATATAATTCAGGGCATGAATATCCTGTCCTACACTGATCACATAAAGGCTCTGTCTCTGTATTCAGTCTCCTACAGGCTGCTGAGAAGGGATTTTTGCCTGGCTTACAAAGCTTCCTCACAGCCAGCCCAGATGAATCTATTGTACGTGTGCAAAACAAACAACACCAGAAACACTAGATCCAGGGATCTGAACTTCACTTGTGACATAAACAGAATGTGCTGGAGAGACACATAAGTGTCCCAAAGAATCCGTGCACTATGGAATAGTCCATGCATAACAGATTTCATCCCTGACTCTATTCAAAGAAAACCTTGACAAATGGATGGGAAATCATACGTTTACCACCAGTCTGGCCCTCATATCCCTTATGGACAGAGGAATATAAGAAAAGTGTTATTCTAACTATCACACTCCCTTAAAATCCAAAGTTACCTGCCTACATGCCCTAACATGCCCCCCATATGATACTTGGGCCCCAAATGGTTTGGGGTGTGTAGCTAGGCTTGTATTGGCACTAGTGGTCATTAGCCTAGTAACAGCCTATGAACATATGAACCTATGAACCTATTCCAGAAAGCAATGTTCTCTGAGCGAGGTGCTTCCATTTGGAGATACAGTATCAGCAGTTCTACAGACCCTTTCCTGCACAGCATGCATATCTTTTCATTGTTGTTGAAGAGCAGCACCAATAGGGAACCAGACATCTCTTTGGTCCTTCATTTATATTTGACCATTTCTGCTGTTCCATATTGCCCATAATTTCATGTGCCTCAAATGTGATAGAATGGCAACCTAACATTTTGAATGCAGCATGCCTAATGCAACATAGCTAAGAATTAATATCACAACTCAACACTTAGGTGCAACAATTCTCAGGAACCGGCATAGAGAACTTGGTGTTCCCTTGAGCAGACTCTTCAATATGGTTTTTATTTTTTAAATTAACTATGATTGCTTTGATCATTGTTGCAAGATTGAAGAATATTTCTAACAGTGAGTGCAGCCCTTTGCTCCACCAACAGTGATTCTCTTAAATCATTGGTACAAGTCTGCATGTTCTCCTTCTGTCTGTGTGAATCTTCTCTTGGTACTTCAATATCATTTCTCCCTAATGTAGTCTGATCAACTAGCAATTTTGAACTGTCCTCACATACAGCATGTAATGTTGCTCTTGTAGCTGAAATCTATCGGTGCAGAGTCATTACATTTACCCGGTTAACAAACACATTAAAATCAGTCTGTGTGATTATTACTTCCACAAGAAGTACCATTTGCTATTTGACTTTCTTTTTGGTTTACATTTTTTATCCATTTTTGACCATTGCATCACTAAAATAAGGATGCTTTAATCTGGAATAAAAATCCAAACACCTAAGTGATTCAATAGCTTTAATAAATTAAATAGTACCTACTCACAGTTACCACCACCCACTGACATCTAGTTTAGGCCATGCATATCAGCAAAAATAATGTATCTATATCAGTTGCTTAGAAACTTCTGGAAGCACAACAGAAATAAGACATAGATGTGACGGCGGAACTAGCTTGGAAAGGATACTAACTGTATGTATTTCACAGTGTTGTGACACAAAATGTTTGGCTACAAATAACCATTCCCTACAATATACTGCAACTCTGTCCATTTTTGAAGGTAGTATGTCTGTATGGACATAGACTTAAGTCTGTTCGTACGAAAGTAACAAATGAGATACATGGCAGGATCTAAATATTAGTGGTGGGGATGGTATAGTAAATACCTCTAAAAATGCAAGTGTCATGAGGTGGGTAGGTGTTTAAAGCATTCATGAACAAGGTTATATCTAAATCAGGTGGTAAAAATATGAGGCAAGAAGATGGTAAGGTCCAAAGTGAGGAAATGCAGGGAATGAAACACATCTAGTGGCAGATTTATATACTTTTCTTGGTAAAGATAGCAAATAAATAGGGAGAATTTTAAAAAAAACAAAACAAAACACGTGTTACAAAAATCTTAACAAAATTTTAAAAACAAATCATATAAGAACGACATCATGCAAGAGTTGTTTTTCTCTCATCACACAATACTTTTATGTCTTTCTAAACTGACAGCTAATATGTCACATATAAATAAAGCATAATTTCAGTACTTGTCCATGTTTGCTTGGTTCAGCATTCCCTGCAAATTACAGAAATGTTTCCTGAACGTTTACATTATTTTCTTTTGGAATTTGTTACAGAATTGCATACATCATATAGCCTGTTAAAGAGAGCTCATGCCCTGGGAGCTATTTTTTATTTTTTTTATTTTTAATTAAGTGGGTGATGATGGCAATGAAGGGTAGGAGGCGTGACATCTATAATCACGACATTGTATAAATGTGAGCATAGGCTGTAAAATAGAGGGTTGGGAGGGTGGCCTAATGGTTAAGGTGTTTGCTTTACAAACACAAGGCTCAGGGTTTGAGTCTCGCAAGGGATAATTGGCTAGGCTTAAAATGGCTCGCAAGGGCAGTTAGCTTAGTACTAACCTATGAACCTATAAAAACTTTATAATGGTTAAGTACTGTAGGCCGGGGTGGTGCAGCAGTTAGTATTGTCGCCTCACAGAAAGAGATTCTCCCGTTTGATTTTCGGCTGGAGCGCCTTCTGTGTGGAGTCTGCATGTCCCCCCACGGTCGAGTGACATTAAAGACATGCAGATAGGTGCAAGCGTGAATGGGCATGCCTTCTTTGAAGGTTGGGCATCGGGCTGGCAACTTTGCACTGTAAAAATCCACTTCCAATCATGAGCGGACCGGAGTTCCACTGTGGCGACCCCTAACTGGGAAAAGCCGAAAGATAGAAGTTAATTACTGTTGAAATATCTTTCCCATATGAAAGAGAAAGCCACAAATGTCTATTTAAGAACTTGAAACTCACAAAATTAAGGTGAGCAATTGGAAAAAATCTACTGATCTTGTTTACACATATGCCTTTGAAAAATACTTAATCAAAGTACTGCCAGTTCTATATTAATGCAGAGCGGAGAACAAAGGAAAACATAAATCAAAATGTTTCTTTGCTGGGACACTGTGCATTGTGGGAAGAAGCAGCATTAGCTGAAAAAAAAAATCATATCAGTGAGGCTCCCTCAACCATGCCATGTTGGAGAGAACAAACTAATTGATTTATTTATTTCTTCATCTATCTATTTATTTATTTATCATTTGATAACTAGTTAGGTGGTCTTGTCTTTGACCTTTTCAAGCCACAACTAAGACCATTAACAAGGTCAAGGGCAAATATGATATGAATATATGGACAGGCTGGTGTCGCCAACCAACCAGCATGTTTTTGAGAGAAAACCAACAAAGACACAGCGAGAGAATGCAAACTGTATAAAGACAGATACCAGAGACGAGGCTTGAACCCCAAACCTACCCCTGGGTCACTGTGCTTGAAATCATACTGATCGACTTCTTAGCACAAGAAATCTGGACAAATCATAAAATAATGTAGGGACAAAGGCTGCCAAAATAGGAACAGATTTTAAACATTGCTTTTATAAACTTAGAAAGTTGCTAGAATAACAGGTTTTACATTAGCATGCATTTTTTTGAAGGATATAAAGTCTGAAACTCAAATGTCTGTCATTATATAGGGACTTCAGCCCTCAGTGATTTGCCAGAAAACAACAAAGTTTATGAGAAACAGACCAAAATTATGAAGCAAAAAATTGAACATTCTGCAAATAATCTAGGCAGTTGAGAGGTATGTTTACCATCACTTATACTGACATACAGACAATATTAAAAGCTAGAAGACGAAGACATGACCACAAAGAAATACTATTTTTAGCTTTTGCCCAATGTTATACTTTAATATTCAAAAATAAGTAGAATTAGTAGAATCTACATCAAGGAAAGGATAGAATAGGGTGTGCATAACAGCTTTCTTCCACATCAGTTTCTATATCTTTATCTTCCTAGGTATTGTAACACTACAGAGATCAGGGCCAGCCTTTGGTCAACTGACATCCTAGGCAAAAGGGCTGCACAGTGCTGCCCCACACCACCCAGTGCCCCATCCAAGCCCACCTACACCATCCATATTACTTTTTTCTTCAGTTTTTCACAGTTTGTCTTACTTTTCAGTTTTTCCTGTATTCATTCAACACATTAAAAAAAAAAATTCTTTAGTACAAAAAAATAAACAAATACTGGAAA
The DNA here is from genome assembly GCF_019279795.1 of Protopterus annectens. Lineage (NCBI taxonomy): Eukaryota > Metazoa > Chordata > Ceratodontiformes > Protopteridae > Protopterus > Protopterus annectens. Next base: position 1,558,805,447 of record NC_056726.1, read on the forward strand.
AGCACTCATGCTAGAGGAGCGCCCTAGGTGGCCACCTAGTTGGCCTATGCCTAAGGCCGGCTATGATAGAGATACTTTAACAGCATCAAAGAACTGCTGTGACACTGATAATATCCATTGGTTCAGTACTAACCTGGTAAAAGTAGCTTATGTGCACCATTGATTTCAGTCTTATTACTTCTTATCACCATTTCTGTTATTACCTTGTAAGCCCTGGCTCACTCTGTAGTTTTAGCTAACTGCCCATACCCCCAAAACAAAGAAAGATGTCCCTCAGCTGTTAGCACAGACACCCTGATCTAGGCAGTTATTGTTCTTGTAACAGTTACCCAGCAAAACATCTACTCTTCATAACATCTAAACTTCAAAACATCTAAAACTCATAACATCGAATCTCAAAACAGTGAAAACTACAAAGCAATTATAAATAACATCCCACAAGAGTTTTTACTATGTTTATGCAGGGGGGCAAGCCCCCTTGCACCCCCACACCCCCCATAAATTAAATATTCCAAGTCCAAGGTCACACTACAGTGGAGGAAAAAGTTAATTTCCTAACCCCACTGTAGTGCAACCTTGGAGTTGGTATATTTAATTTATGGGGGTGTGTGGGGGTGATGCCCCCCCTGCATAAACGTAGCAAACAGTGTGTGGGTTTTTATTTATAGTTGCTTTGTAGTTTTCAATGTTTTGAGATTCGATGTTATGAGTTTTAGATGTTTTGAAGTTTAGATGTTATGGTCTTGATGGTTTGAGTTTAGATGTTATGAAGAGTAGATGTTTTGATAGGTAACCCTTGCAACACCTGACAAGTCACTAGTCTGGTCTCACTTGATATCAGAAATAGAAATATGTGACAAAAAACTGATACTATTTCCTCAGCTTTATATCATTTCTATAATTAGGTGGTGCAACTTGTAGTACACTTGCCTTTTGTGCTGGAAGACAACAAGGTTGTGGTTTCTGTTTCCACTCCAGCTGATTGGATTGCTGTGTGTCATCCTTAAGATGAGATGTTAAACTGAGGTCCCTTTACTTGAGATGGTGGTACCTCAGGTAGCACATGTGAGAATGTAAAAGACACCATGGCACCTCTTCAAAAGAGTAATGGAAGTTTCCCAATGCCCTGGCCAAATTTTTCCTAGTGGTTGAAATGCCATCTTGGATCTCTCCTGAAAATAAGCTACTAAAGTTGTGGGACTAACACAGTCAAAAAAGGCTAACTAAATAGGAGGAAGTGAGGTTACAGAGCTTACAAGATGGGGACAATGTTTGTTGTAGGCCTCATCCCAATCACAGCCCAGTACAAAACTTCAACTCTTAACACAGGTAAGACAGAGAAAGATTAACTTATGTAATCCCAAAATACATGATTTCTTAGATGAGAATGGAACCCATAGCCTTTTTCTTAGGGTCTATATCAGAACATCAAATGATTAAAATCACGAATGCTCTAAAGAGCAAAAATGCCGAACCTCGAAGTGCTTTTTTTGAGATCGCAGTACAGTGAAGATCACAGTATTTGCCCTTTTCCTCACTGCAGTGTGATCGCGGAGTTGGAATATACATTTAGCGGGGGGTGTGCGGGGTGCAGCCCACCAAAATAATGAGTTTGAGGTCCGGCATTTTTGTTCTTTAGAGCGTTCACGGTTTTAATCATTCGATGTTCTGATATAGACCCTATTTCTTATGTAAGTTAAATGATACCTTACTGTGTTTATTAATTTCAAACCTGTACATTGTATCTCTGAGGTAAAACCCTTAACAATTATACCAACTCCTCCCTATTTCTTAAGCCAAATGCCATCTCCACCTGTCACGTCTCCTGTTTTGTAACATGCTTTACACACTTACTTCTTCTTCTCTTTGAGCTTTTCACAACTAGGGGTCGCCACAGTGGATCACCTGTCCATTCATGATTGGCAGTGGAGTTTTTACGGTGTCAAGTTGCCAGCCCAGCGCCCAACCTTCCACGGAAGGCACACACATGCACGCACTCATGCCTTGGGCCAATTTAGAGTATCCAATCCTCCTATTTACTACAAGGTGTAATATTCTAACTGAAGAAAATTAGGTTTCAGGACTACAGCTCAGTTGCTCATTCCTTCTGCTATCAGCCATTACACTAGTAGCTCTTTAAGGTTTTTTATCAGCTGCACCTCATTAGATAAGTTGTAAAAGTCTGCTTTTCTTTACAAAGGCCATTCATGTCCTGAATATCCTCTGTCTTGAGTAAATGTCATCTTATAAACTGAAACTACTTATCACAGAAATTTCCGACAATGCTCATTAATCACCAGATACAAACATATTCCGTGGGATGCGTAAGATACTCAGCTTAAAAAGAAAAAAAAGTTAAACCTGCCTGAGCTGACCTTTACGAGCTCATTAGTCCCATGTTGATTCATTTCATTTGGGTGCCGCATTTTTTCTTGTGTTGTTTTCTCATTCCTGGCAGGAACTGATTAGCTTTGATGTTCTTTAAAACTGGTCTATATTCCAAAGAAAAGTGTCGGATTGTACTTTACCATAAATTCCTATCAAATACAGGAATGTGAGCTGCTCTGATACTTGTTGTTCTGAAAATTGATAAACCAGTGACTAGACAGAGCCTGCAATGAAGCATATTGCATAATTTTGGAATTTTATAGTCCCCCTCTTACTAATCCTCCTCTGCCTTTGAGATTAGAGTTTTTTTATAGCATGCATAGTGGTGTTACAACAGTACTGCAAGATGAATCCTAATGTGCTAATAATGTTTATTTAATGGGGCAGGTAACAAGATTCTGTTCTCTTTAAAAGAATACACGGATTCAATTTTCAAGTCATGAAACTACTGTCATTTGTTGGTATTTGACATATTTGCTATAACTTTATCTTTCACAGTAGAACTTTGAAAAAGTCCTGAAACCTTTACTGGCATTAATATCCGGCAGACCTTTTTCTTCCTTTGCAACAAGAGAGTTTTTTACACAAAACAAAAGCAGCATTGTGCACGTCTGACTGACTAAATCTCATTCGTGATACTTTCAACAATGGTCACAGTGTCCTAATTTTGTTAGCTTGTACCAATTAGCCAGAGTTTGCAAAAATATTTTAATTCATAGTCAGTGACAGAAATAGTGTTTTTCAATGTCAGGCATTTTGGAGCTAAATTTGCCAATGCATAAAACTATTCTGTAATGCACTATTAAAACTGTAATACAAAACTCACTCATGTCTGCTTTTCTTTTACAAAAAACATTTGCTCTGTGCATAGCAGCATGTAATCCATATAATCAATTATTTGTAGGTAGTCTTTCTGTGAGCTGGGTCATGTCTGAAAAAGCCCACAAGAATCAGCAGCTCGGTTAATAAATAAACAAACCAATAAATAAAATATATTATGAAAACAAATTAGTTTTCCAGGCTGAGTATTTCTTTGAAAAGAATAGTTCCTGCCAACATTAAATGTTGGTCAGAGTTTGTATGCCTTGAAATACTATGTCTGCTATGCTTCAAGAAGCTCCTGCAAAACGAGACATGATCATCTGTGTGGGATCATTCAGTGATCAAACTGTAAGCAGAAAAAAAAAACAAATGTATCAGAGCATTAATTTATTCATTCACTTCATTCATCAATGCCCACTGTATGTAATTCGGCGTTGCAGGCGAGCCACACGGTGTCCTTGCAAAGTGGTCATAAGGGAGAGAAAGCAGTCCTAGACACACATAAACAGACGCACACACACACACACACACACACACACACACACACACACACACACACGCGCGCACACACGCACGCACGCCTGCACACACACACACACACACACACACACACACACACACACACACACACACACACACACTAGTGTTTATGATTAAAGAAGCTCCTTCACTACAAACACACAATTCCTTTTAATGTTTCAAATTGTCATGCAAATAATTAGGGAAAAATGCATGTTTTCAGTAGAAAAAATCATGAATGCAATCTTTAGCACATGAATTTGTTTCCTTCAATTTCATTTTATGCATTTTAGATTTGGGGGAAGCAAGAAGGCATTCTCAGTGCTTTTACTTGTTTATTTATTTACTTTGCATTTGTTAACTGAGTAAGTGCACCTGTCCAAGAACCACATTATGCCATGACCAGAGCTACAAAACAAAAACACATTACATAACAAGGCAACAATGCAAGTATGTTTAAACAGAAAACTATGTCTGAAATCTGAGAAAATATTAAAAGTATAGGTAAAAGACTAGAGTGAGTATCTGCATCATATTGCTTTGGCGTTTACTAGTTATGCTAAAGTGGTATTTTTACGGGTTGATCAATGCTGGATAAAATCTATTATCAGCAATAAATGAAAATCTAAAACATGCCAGAAACAACTCATATTCATTGTGCAAGGGGCAACATTAAATGACAGGAATCGATGCTAAATAAAATAAAAGCACATAACAGAGGGCATCACAAAAGATGCATGCTTACTACTTTAAGAAGCATGTGTCCTTACTACAGTCATGCTTTGCATCATAACTACACATTTCTGTCTTGGGAAAATCAGTTGTATTTATTTCCATAGTTCCCATTTTCTTATTTAAAGTCTTTTGCTGCACCTCCCCCATACACTTTTCAGTGCCAGAATTTCTGCCCACACAGATCTGCTGAGATTTATACTGGGCATGTGGAATACTGAAACTGCCAGCTAACACACGCCAAAAGAAAATCCAAGACAGCACAGACAAAGAACAGTTGCCACATCAGCGCTACTTCACTTCCAACAACTGTACTAAAATCATTAAACATGCTCGATTTTGTTCAGAATGTTTGAGTAGACTAATTTCTTGTTTACCATTTGAGTTTAAAGTAAGCCAACATTAAGAAGGAGGGCAACCTTAATTTTTTACCTTATCCCCCTCCCTAGTTTATTATCATTGTTCATACAGAAATACAAATAAAAATGCATGAGAGCAGTGCTGGCCCAAGGTTTCTTTTCTCGCCGGGGCAAAGCAGCTAATTTGTGGGCATGTAGGACATGTGAAAAAAAACACCATACCAATAAAAAAAATATGGTGTACATGATACATGGTAATAACTCACCTATAATCTACTGCTAAAATCTTCTTCTTCTTCTTTCAGCTGCTCCCGTTAGGGGTCGCCACAGCAGATCAACTGTTTCCATTTCTTCCTGTCCTCTGTATCTTGGTCTGTCACACCAACCACCTGCATGTCCTCTTTCACTACATCCATAAACCTTATCTTAGGCCTCTCTCTTTTCCTGTTACCTGGCAGCTTCATCCTTAGCATCTTTTTCCCAATATACTCTGCATCCCTCCTCCCCACATGTCCAAACCAATGTAATCTTGCCTCCCTGGCCTTGTCTCCAAACCTTCCAACCTGAGCTGACCCCCTAATATACTTATTCCTAATCCTGTCCATCGTCATCACACCCAGTGCAAATCTTAACATCTTCAGCTCTGCCACGTCAAGCTCTGACTCCTGCCTTTTTGTCAATGCCACTTTCTCCAACCCATATAACATAGCTGGTCTCACTACCCTCTTGTATACCTTCCCTTTCACTCTTACAGGTACTCGTCTGTCACAAATCACTCCTGACACTCTTCTCCACCCACTCCATCCTGCCTGTACTCTCTTCTTCACCTTTCTTCCACACTCACCATTACTCTGAACTGTTGATCCCAAGTACTTAAACTCATCCACCTTTGCCACCTCTACTCCCTGCATCCTCACCATTCCTCTATCCTCCCTCTCATTCACACACATATATTCTGTCTTAGTCCTGCTGACCTTCATTCCTCTTCTCTCTAGAGCATATCTCCACCTCTCCAGGGTCTCCTCCACCTGTTCCCTACTCTCAATACAGATCACAATGTCATCTGCAAACATCATAGTCCACGGGGACTCCTGTCTGATCTCGTCTGTTAACCTGTCCATCACCATTGCAAATAAGAAAGGGCTCAGAGCTGATCCTTGATGTAATCCCACCTCCACCTTAAACGCATCCATCACTCCCACCGCAGACCTCACCGCTGTCACACTACCCTCGTACATATCCTGTACCACTCTTACATACTTCTGTGACACTCCCGACTTCCTCATACAATACCACAACTCCTCTCTACACACCCTGTCATATGCTTTCTCTAAATCCACAGACACAATGCAACTCCTTCTGACCTTCTCTATACTTCTCCATCAACACTCTCAGAGCAAACATTGCATCTTTAGTGCTCTTTCCTGGCATGAAACCACACTGCTGATCACTAATCATCACCTCCCTTCTTAACCTAGCTTCCACTACTCTTTCCCATAACTTCATGCTGTGACTGATCAGTTTAATCCCTCTGTAGTTACTACAGCTCTGCACATCACCCTTATTCTTAAAAATCGGTACCAAAACACTTTTTCTCCATTCCTCAGGCATCCTCTCACTTTCCAAGATTTCATTAAACAATTTAGTTAAAAACTCCACTGCCATTTCACCTAAACACCTCCATGCTTCCACAGGAATGTCATCTGGACCAACAGCCTTTCCATTCTTCATCCTCTTCATAGCTATCCTTACTTCCTCCTTGCTAATCCACTGCACTTCATGATTCACTATCCGCACAACATCCAACCTTCTTTCCCTCTCATTCTCTTCATTCATCAACCCCTCAAAGTACTCTTTCCATCTGCTCAACACACTCTCCTCACTTGTGAGTAAGTTTCCCTCATTATCCTTTATCACCCTTACCTGCTGTACATCTTTACTAGCTCGGTCCCCCTGTTGAGCCAATCGGTACAGGTCCTTTTCTTCCTCCTTAGTGTCCAACCTTTTATACAACTCTTCATACGCCTTATCCTTAGCCTTCGCCACCTCTCTCTTTGTCATACACCTCATCTCCTTATACTCTTGTCTACTTTCTTTATCTCTTTGACAATCCCACTTCATCGCCAACCTCTTTCTCTGTATACTCTCCTGTACTTCTTCATTCCACCACCAGGTCTCCTTGTCCTCCTACCTCTTTCCAGATGTCACACCAAGCATCTTTCTAGCCATCTCTCTTACTAGCTCTGCTGTAGTTACCCAGCTATTCGGTAACTCTTCACTGCCACCCAGTGCCTGTCTTAACTCTTTCCTGAAACATCACCTCACAATTACCCTTTTTCAATTTACACCATTTGATCCTTGGTGCTGCCCTCACACTCATCCTCCTCTTCTTGATCACCATTGTCATCCTACAAACCACCATCCTATGCTGCCTAACTAAACTTTCCCTTGCCACCACTTTACAGACTCCAATCTCCTTCAGACTGGCCCTTCTACATAAGATATAATCCACCTGTGTGCATCTTCCTCCACTCTTGTATGTCAGCCTATGCTCCTCCCTCTTGTTAAAATACATATTCATCACAGCCATGTCCATCCTTTTCACAAAATCCACTACCATCTGACCTTCTGCATTCCTTTGTTTAACACCATACCTACCCATCACTTCATCATCCCCTCTGTTCCCTTCACAACATGCCCATTGAAATCTGCTCCAATCACCAGTCTCTCACCCTTGGGTACAGTCATCACCACTTCATCCAAACCACTCCAAAATTTTTCTTTCTCATCCATTGCACACCCAACTTGTGGAGCATATACTGAATAAATAAATTGAGATCTGGAGATCAGACTCGGACGACTCCCAACACAGCTCGAACAATAATATTTAAATAGCGAAAAAAACTCCCACAGGTAACATCCACAGATTTTTATTGCGATAAAATCTTCCACAGGTTGCATCCACATCCACAGGTTAAGCGCTTTCAACTGCCTAAAACACAGTCTTCATCAGAACCAGATAACTTGATAATTGTCCCGTTTATATATTAAATACTTGAGAAAAGGCGCCAACTTATTTAAAGCTATAGCTCTCCATAAATCAATATTATAATATATAACTATATCAACTCGTCCAAGTTACTGAATCTAGTATAAAACATACTGTGTATATACAAATGTGTATAAATAGTTCATAATACTAGTTAATATAAAAAATATATAAAATAAAATAATATAATAATAATCATATAGCATTTGAACCATTATTTAGAACTTGATAAAATTGTTAAAATAGTATCATATTACATACAAATTTCATAAACTACATTTCTACTATAAACATATGTCTACTGTAAAATATAATACTTAACCTAATATTAAAAAAGGTTTAATACTAATGCTATCGTTGATACCAGGTAGTCTAGTGGCATCAGTAAATATTTGCCACTTACTTTCTTTCAACGCTAAAGACGTTTTCCAGTCCCCTCCATATAAATAACTGGTAACCTGGTCAATTATAGCAAATTTAAACAAATTCTCTCCACCTTTATCTTGCATATGCCTATATAAAGCATTATTCTTATCCTGTACTTGTATTTTATAATAATGTTCATAGATGCGTTTTTTCAATTGCCTCTCTGTTTTACCTATGTAAAATGCAGGGCAGGCAGTACAGGTGGCAAGGTATACCACCTGTTTGGTGTTACAATTGCCTGCCCTACACCTCACCAAGGTATTATTAATATCTGCCAATCTAATAAATGCAACTTCATTAATACGACTGCATTGTTTACATGTTCCACATTTTGTAGTAGTAATCTTCTTAGTATTCTTAACTTTTCCATAGCTATCAGCCCTTTCTAATAACCTTTTGAGATTAGGAGCAGTTTTGTAAACAAAAGATGGATAACCCCCTAATTTGGTACCTATATGGTTAGAGGTCGCTATCAAATCCCAATGTCTGCATACAATGTCCTTAATGTAATTTACATATGGTGTGTGCATTAACACACACACCCTATTATAGACCACATCCCTAGGTTCCTCATCCAACTTACAAACAGGTGGTAGGTATATCTTGCCACCTGTACTGCCTGCCCTGCATTTTACATAGGTAAAACAGAGAGGCAATTGAAAAAACGCATCTATGAACATTATTATAAAATACAAGTACAGGATATAGGCATATGCAAGATAAAGGTGGAGAGCATTTGTTTAAATTTGCTATAATTGACCAGGTTACCAGTCATTTATATGGAGGGGACTGGAAAACGTCTTTAGCGTTGAAAGAAAGTAAGTGGCAAATATTTACTGATGCCACTAGAATACCTGGTATCAGCGATAGCATTAGTATTAAACCTTTTTTAATATTAGGTTAAGTATTATATTTTACAGTAGACATATGTTTATAGTAGAAATGTAGTTTATGAAATTTGTATGTAATATGATACTATTTTAACAATTTTATCAAGTTCTAAATAATGGTTCAAATGCTATATGATTATTATTATATTATTTTATTTTATATATTTTTTATATTAACTAGTATTATGAACTATTTATACACATTTGTATATACACAGTATGTTTTATACTAGATTCAGTAACTTGGACGAGTTGATATAGTTATATATTATAATATTGATTTATGGAGAGCTATAGCTTTAAATAAGTTGGCGCCTTTTCTCAAGTATTTAATATATAAACGGGACAATTATCAAGTTATCTGGTTCTGATGAACACTGTGTTTTAGGCAGTTTAAAGCGCTTAACCTGTGGATGTGGATGTGGATGTAACCTGTGGAAGATTTTATCGCAATAAAAATCTGTGGATGTTACCTGTGGGAGTTTTTTTCGCTATTTAAATATTATTGTTCGAGCTGTGTTGGGAGTCGTCCGAGTCTGATTTCCAGATCTCAATTTATTTATTCAGTTTGTGGTTTACATAGTTGCTATTTTGTTCGTTGTGGAGCATATGCACTAACAACATTCATCATTACACCATCAATTTCCAGCTTCATAAACATCACTCTATCCGACACTCTTTTCACCTCCAAAACACTCTTAGCATACTGTTTCTTCAGGATAATGCCTATGCCATTTCTCCTACCATCCAAACCATGATAAAACAATTTGAAACCGCCTCCGATACACCTAGCCTTGCTCCCCTTCCATCTGGTCTCTTGCACACACAATATACCAACCTTCCTTCGGTCCATCATATCAGCTAGCTCTCTCCCTATACCAGTCATACTGCCAACATTCAAAGTTCCGACCCTCACTATCACATTCCTAGCTTTTACCTGCCTTTGGGCATGTCTTCCCTCTCTTCTCCTCCTTCGGCCAACAGTAACCCAATTTCCGCCAGCACCCTGTTGGCCAACAGTACTGGTGGCAGTCATTGTTAACCTGGGCCTCGACCGATCCGGTATGTATTTCTGTACTGTTGTCTGCATGTATGATTTGGCAAAATTTTACGTCGGATGCCCTTCCTGATGCAACCCTCCCCATTTACCCAGGCTTGGGACCGGCACAAAGAAATGCACTGGCTTGTGCATCCCCAGTGGCTGGCTTAGACCATTTCCTATGAAAAAGCAGTGAATGGGTAATCTTACAAATCCTGGAAATGCTCACAACACAGAAAAAAATGCTAACTTGTCATGCCCAAGGACTGTGGTTTGTACCAAATGTTGGTATGCTACAATGTAATAAGTCAAGGGTGTAGCTACCAATACACTTCCACCATGTATTTATTTTATTTAACATTTGTCTCACAACACAGAAAAAATGCTAACTTGTCATGCCTAAGGACTGTGGTTTGTACCAAATGTTGGTATGCTACAATGTAATAAGTCAAGGATGTATCTACCAATATGCTTCCACAATGTATTTATTTTATTTAACATTTGTTTACCGGGAAAGTCTAACTGGGATAGACCCCATTTTCAGCAGAGACCCAGGGAGAAACAATCCAGAAGCATGTCTTTTGGAATGTGGGAGGAAAATAGAACAAACTCACACAAATGCAGGGAGGTTATACAAACTCCACACCAAAGGCACCCCATCTGAGAATCAAACTGGAGAACATCTTGCTTTGAGGCAACAACACTAACCACTGCACCACTGTGCCACCTAGTATGAGTGGGCAATTTAACTTGCTGAGAATCAGAATCCCTGAACTACATTTCTTGACAAAAAAAAAAACACTTTTAAGTAATTTTTTGCAGGGGGCAACACCCCACTCCAAAACATATATATTTACAAATTCCAGGGTCACACCAGTTCAAAGAAGGTTTAAATTACACCCAAAAAGGATATCACTGTCAGTATAACTTGCCGACAGTGATTTTCTGTGGATGAGCTCCTATCCTGGTTTGGTGAACTTTAGGCAAATGATATTTGACATTCAGTCTTCGTCCACCTATAGGTCACCTCTACCAATACAACAGAGGTGAGAAAATGTCATGCACAGAGACATTTGTGCCTCAGTAAAAAAAGAAAAAAAAATACCATTAACTTACATTTAAGAATAGAAAGTAAGACTTGTTTTGTTCTGGGATGCATTGCAAGGAAAATATAAAAAAATATATATTCTGTTGACTAGCAAAGTAGTTAAATGTCTGTTAAAATTGTTTTGAAGTATTAACAAGAGTGGTCAGTTAACAGCTCCTGGATTACAATGATAGTTTTGACACCTCAAGAAGAAAGTGACAGAGGGTCTTTTCAGACAAGAACTAAAAATTAGAAGACTTAAAATATGAAGTTCAGCTTATTAAGCATTTGCAACTGCTGTTAAATAGGCAGGAATGGCTTTGAGAACACAAATCAGAGTAAAAGCAAAAAAGTAAAAATTAAAATAGATTTCAGAAGTTGTGCAACATGACCTTGACTTACAGAACTGCTGTATTTATATAGAAGTTAAAAAACTATATTTCCTTATGTCTGGCATGACTTGTATAAAAGGGGCGTGAACCCTCCAAGAACACTTGTGTACATTGAGGTATAATAACTATAACAACTTTATGACACTGATGCATTAAAATAGTCAGAGTACAAAAATAAAATAAAATAACTGAGACACAGTGGCATGAATAAACATGCTAGTTTTCCAGCCCTGTCCAAAGGAAGCAGCATTGATAAAGAGAAAAATTGTGCCAAGTAAATGGAGCACCATCAACTACCTAGCTAGTACTCTAATTCTGGTTTGGGGTGGTACCATACCTCTTAAATTATTTGGTCAAGAATTCTGAACAAAGATAAAATAATGAAAGGATAAAATCAGGGACATTTTTAGGAGCTACTCTAGTTTACTCAAAAATTAATAGATCAAGTTTTGCATCAATGTGCATTTTTAACAATAAGAAGTATAAAACTCTGATGGCTGGCATTACTGACTGACTGTAATCATGAGTGATTTAGTTATCAGAAAATCAAAAATGTTATGAGGGTCAGGACAGATATTTGAAGCAAAATCAGGGACATTCCGCGAAACAGGGATAGTTGAGAAGTACGGGAAGCACTCAAATGGGAATGTCTGGTCACAATAGTCCATTCCAGGATTTGAATACTTTTTTGGATGGGATGGATTACAAATTTCTGAATGTTATTATGTGTCTTTGAACAAGTTTCAGTAGGCGACTTTAAGAATTTGTAACTGTAGTGATTGAGATAATTAGAACAACAAATTCTTAAATTCTTAATTTGGGGCTTCTTCCTTTTTAGACAGTTTAGTATGGTTTGACATTAGCATAATATCCATAGCACCAAAAAGAAAAATAATTAAAGAAACTGCAGCCATGATCATCTTTCCAACTTCAGAACACAGAACACTATACTACCTGCCATAAGGAGAAACAAATGGGCAAACTGTGGAATATTTACTAACAGCTAGAGATGGAGCTCACAGCATGGTTAAATGCCCAGTTCATCAACCATTAAAGACTCTCAGGAGAAACAACTCAATTTGCAAAAGTCCAAAGACCCAAATAGGCAAGCCAAACAACCCCTCCCCAAGAAAAAGGCAATCAACTCCACTACGCATAAAGTAATCAAGCAATGCAGGTAATAGCAAGCTTGCAACATCATGAATACCATACCATACCATATCATACCATACCATGCCATGCCATACCATACCATACCATACCATACCATACCATACCATACCATACCATACCATCCATAACACCAACAAGCAAAATAATTAAATAAACTACAGCCTTAGTCAACCTTCCATCTTCAAAACCTGGAATACTACACTACCTTTGACAACGTAGAACAGATGGATAAAACACAAGGCATTTACTAACAACTAGAAAGGAAGTTCATCACACGGTCAAACTGGACATTATACTTACACTTCTTTGATACTCCTGGTCTCTGCTTGCCAGAACAGTCATTTGATTACACTGTAAAATTTTCCTTTTATACTATTTATAAGACAAAAAAGTTATGCAGCAGTTGTGATATTTTGTGTTTTACTTCTTACACAACTCTTCAAACATTAGAGGCTTAAGAATAAGTTGCAAAAGTCCAGCCCACCCACGTGCAAAAAATAAAATTATTTTGACATTCTCTTTTAGCATCTCTTTTTACAGATCTTCAGTGCCAAATATCTTTAACCTTTCTCCTCATCTCAGTTATTATTAATTTATTCCACCCATGACATTGCTAATACTTTGATCATTGACCCACATGCACTCATGTACACACACACACACACACACACACACACACACACACACACACACACACACACACACACTAATTACAGACACTTGTCTCAATGTACACTTTGGATATTTGCTTGAAATCAAGTGAATGAATAAATACATAAATAATGTCTCAGAAATGTATCTGAGCTCACTAATAGAACCATATAGCACAGTTCTCCTCTGCCCCCTAAGTTTCTCAGTCGAAGGACACAGAATCAGGAACAGCTTGTAAATATTGATCATGCATTTAATTGATAAAATAACAAGTTTTGCATTTTGAAACATTTTCTGAAGGTTACAAAATCTGAAGCTCACCACAGTTCGCAACAATTTGCCAGAAGCTGCAAATCAACGAACAGACCAAATGATTTTTCAATTTCTTCGATTAAGAATTCTGGGTAAAACCAAAAATAATGATGAACAAAAAGGGACAAATCCTAAATATTATTTTATATATTTGTTAACGAGATAAATTAATTGGGCAAAGTATCCAGTTTCAAGGGTAACCTGGGAGTAATATCTGGTTATAAATGACTTGCTCAAAAACACAAAGTGTCCAATTGGAGGTAAAAAGATTCAAATCCTGAAACTTTGACTATGGGAAACAGTTCATTTACATAAGTGCCAGACAACTCCAAAGTCACTTAAAATTTTAACAGAACAATGAGTGTTGCATGGACATGCATTCTATGAACAATAAAAACTATGAAACTGTAATGACTGACATTATTGACTGACATTAATCCTCAGTGATTTATCAGAAAAATAAAACATTTAAAGAGGGACAGGGTGTAGATATGAGGTAAAATTTAGATATGTTCTGAAAAACTTGAGACATATAAGAGGCAGATTACTCTAATTCACTCAACAGGACAACAAGCATTTTCTGAGCATTTGAAATACAAAAACTATGAAACTCTAGAATTACTGAGTGATTTTTAACCCTCAGTGATTTATCATAAAATGAAGATGTTTGAAATTCTGGCAGCTATTGCAGATGATTACAGCTCTAAGCTCTTAGAGAGCTGCTTTCTGTAGTCAAGGCCCAAGGGTACAGGGTTTGATTCTTTCAACCTTCATTCACCTACTGTGTGACTTTGAGCAAGTCACGCAACCAGACAGTACTTCTAGATTGCCCCTTTGCCTGGTTTAAAAGATAGAAAAACAAAAATACAGGACATATGAATGAGACTAAATGCTCATGTGCAATTTATTTATCTATTTAGTTAGTCTCTGATTAAAAAGAGCAGAGCTGGACTGTAGTCAAATGGGGCCCTCAACAGAGTAATGGACCAGAACCTTACCCCCCCCCCCCAAAACCATACCAAGATCCCATTACTTGGCTGACTCTCTTCAGTTACCATAAAACACTATTGAAACATGCATATTGTTTTCTTCTTTATGATCTCAGACATTTGTTTTCATTTAAAACTTTTATTAAATATTTTGCAACACTGATAGCCATTTGATGAACCAAAGAACCAAACAAAATGCTCTCACATTGAAAACAAATAGCATGAGCAACAGCAGGCTCCACTTCCTTCAGAACTAACATTTTTTGAAAAGCATGTGACAATCATTGAACTCTAACAGACATGCAGGGATTCATAGTCAAATAGCATGTAGTGAAGCACTGAATAGGGGATATATGATGGGTATAGGAATTCAAAAGTGCAATGAGTTTGATAACATCTTGGGACAAACGACTGGTGGCAAGTGCCTTTTCAAGGATAGCCTGGGAGCACTGTCTGGTGAAATTATCTAGTCAGATTCACATTAGACAACTAAAGGAAGAGGGAATCAGAAGCTGCATTACAGGAAGCAGCTCATTAACAGCACACAGCCCTAACTCACCTACATCAAGTACCACACAAACTGTTGCTGCCCAACACAATGCATTTTCACTCGTGCCTGCAAAAGCAAGTTATATTAAAAATGTGGGAATAGTTAATATTTTAACATCAAACTAATAGCATCATGTCCTGCAGCTGATTCACAGCCAAATATGCACCTTGTCAACAACTGACAGTCATTAAAAGCAGGAAAATAAGGATTTTACCCAAACAGCATGGCTTATATGAAAAAGCCCCTGTTTACTACAATCAGTTCCTTCCTTGTTTACACCATAACTGCTCTGGGATGCAGGATAAACAAACACACATATGTGTTCACACACACACACACACACACACACACACACACACACACACACACACACACACACACACACAAACTTACTTTGCATTCTTACTTTCAAAGATGCTCGCTGTCCTTCTAAACTTGGTCTTTGAAGAATAAGTAGACACGTCTCTATCTCCAGTGTACGTTCAAAGGACTTTCAGCTCCTTCAAAACTGAAGGAAAGACCACACTTGCAGAAAAAGTTACAGGACCATGCAACATTGATGGAAAGCAAAATAGAGACTTTTTGAAATGTTTTATTATTTCAAGGACTTGGGCATTTGGGGGGGCACACAAGTTTTACAGGGGGGGGGGCATCTTCAACTGTGTGTTCCTAACACTGCCTCTGCATGACAGAATTTAAACTGAGGTCTAAAATTATAAACATTTAAATGTAAACCTAAACAAATAGAGAAAATTTGTAGGTGAGGGGGAAATTAACCCATTTATATTACCTGCCACAACACAAATTCTTTATGAGATCCTTAGACTTGTGACATATTTGTCTAACTGCATTAATCCTTCCTTGTAGAATAAAGAGCTGAAATGTTGTGTATTTAGAATTGCTGTTAAAAACAACATGCCTATAGAATGGATTTGATACAAACGCTGAAAATAAGTGTTAGCACTGATTCCAAGGGAAGTATTGAAATGCTTACTCATTTAGGCAAATGCATAAAACACAGATGGCACAATTACATGGTTTCAGGGGGTGATCCAGAAGTTCAGAGCTTTTTATTCATTATTTTATTCATTTTTAAAATCAGGTTAATCCCAGTAGGATAATTGCCTCTTTTCAGGGGAGACCTGAAGTGGCCTTGGAGAAATTTGGCCAGAACGTCAGGGAACTTCCCCTGCTCTTCATTGTTAAGACAGGGCCCCATTTCACATGGGCAATTCCTTTTACTGTTCCATGTACAGAGGTGGTCTGGAGAAACAGGGAAGCAGATGGGGGATAAGGAGACAATGGAGTGGTGAGATAAATTGAGGAGAAAGCCAATATTAAGACTGGAGAATGCATGCAAGATTCTGAGGAGATGTTTCAAAGAAATCTGTTTGATGGAGAAGAGTCCAGAAATGATGGATGTATTATTATAATCATACAGTCAGGAAGGTTATGAGATGATTTACATAAAGAAATGATGATTCAGAGTGAGCCAGGAGATATTACATGGGGGGGCATGATGAAGAAAACACAAAAGGAGGATGCATAGACAATCCTGAAGAATAATAGTGAGATGGAAAAGAAAATATATGTAGACAAAGTAAATGAAGGCAAAAGGGGAGTAGCAGAAAAGAAAAATGCATAAGAAAGTGAAAAACAGAACTATGTGGTAAGGAAGCAATGTAAAGATAACAAAGAAATGGAAAGTTATGAAGTGTGGGACAATTTAATAGTTCCATTGGGTGTAAAAGCACATGAGATAAGAGCATGTATTATTATTAACAAACAGAGGGGTTGTGGATGGATGGATGGATTGATGGATGGATGGATTCTGTGACATTATATCTGAGACTGTTTTTCAATGGAAATTTTTCTTGGGGAATATGAAAAAAGAAAGGATGTAACCCATGGAATCTTTATGTGATAAAAGCATTTATTGAGGAAAAAAACATGTATGATTTCAAACAGAGGTAGAAAGAGACTTTGAAAGGACATATGAACATTTTATGTAAAGAAATACTGGACATTGCAAATGTTTATGGTAAAAGGGATATGTGGACTGGACAGTGGGATTTTAATATTGTGTTAAAAGTAGAAAGCGAAAAAAATGTACACATACTAAGCATGATAAATGTGAAGGGGAATAGGGATGTTGTAATATACTGGGGACAGCTCAAAACATGTTTTCTTTTTTTTGTGGAAAAGAAGGACATTTGATAAATGACTGTGATAAAATAAAATGTTATATTTGTAGGGAAACGGGGCATGATGCCCCAAAATTGTGAACTGAAATGTTATAAATGTAACAAAATTGGAGATTTATGGATAGATTGTGAAAATGAAAATAAAAAAAGATTAGACAATGAATAAAGAGAAGAAATTTTAGAAATACTAGAAATAGAAGAAAAAATAAATTAGAAAAAATAATAAAGAGGACATAAAAGAAGACTCTGAAATAATTGATGAAGAAGACATAAATTGACAGATAGGAAAACCAAAAACAAAGAACTGTATTGGTAAAAGGGTAATGGACAGATAAAGAAAATTTAAAGGGATGAGTACAAAACAAAAAAGAAAGGAAATGGATAAAAAGTATATACAGCTAATCGTTGGAGGCTGGTATAATGGTTAAGATGTTTGACTCAGACATAAGGTACAGTGTTTGATTTTTCACCATTGGGAGGGAAATTGGCTAGGCTTAGAATGGCCCATTAAGGCAGCTAGCCTAATTATTAGCCATGGACCTATGAAACCTTGAATTTAAGGGAAAATGAAAATTTTAGAGTGCTTTCTGTAAATGAGAATATTATTAAGAATATAGTAAGAAGAATATGGATTTTAGAGTGGTGTAATGCATGCAATGTAGATGTAATTATATTAAAAGACACAAGATTTTTAACAAAAGAAGAAATATTGCAAGCACAGAAACTATGGCGAGGAAAGATAATCTGGAATTTGGGAAATGAGAGATGTTCTGGAATAGCCATATTGTGTAGAAATATAGTAAAGATATTAGATGTAACTTTAGCAAAAAGGGGAAATTAACCACTGTGGATTTATAATGGAACGAATAAGTATATAGAATTATAATGTTTATAGACTATGTAGTGATAAATATGAATATTATAATCACAGGAAACTTTAACTGTTATTGAAGAGGCAAGCATAAAAAGAAAGGAAATTATATAAGAAAATATTAGAAGTTATAAGATTCAGTAAGCTAAAACTTTGAGACAAAAGTTCGTGGAATTGCAAAAGGTGAATGTATAGAACTGAAAAAGATTATTTTATAGTATCAGAAGATTTAGTTATAGGAGAAGGGCGGTAGTTGAAACAGCATATTCTGATCATCTTACAATATGTATAGAGATAAAGGAAAACAACGAAGATATAAAAACAGGCAAATGAATAAAAAAGGATGAATGAGAAAGTATGGAATAAAGAAGGAAAGAGATTAGACATACAGTTATGGAAAGCTCATATCACTATTAGAACGTTTTACTAAAATCGGTCTGAATGGTGAATGATATTTAAGGAAATCATAAAAAAATCTTGTTTTTACAGTGGCAATATGATGTGAGAAAAGATGAGAAGGAAAAATGTAAAAGAACATATAATGATGTATTAGAAGATTGAGAACATAACAGTAGTAAGTACTTTGACAAGGAAAAATAACTATATGAAAGAAATCAAGAAAAAATACAATAATTGTTATTTAAGCAAATATATTTTACAAGGAAAAAGAGAGAAGTATCAACTTACTTAAGCAGGTTAGTAAGGGAATATGGTAGTGTAATGACAGAAATAAAAATGTAAACGGAGAAGTAAAAAGAACTCAGGAAAAGATTATGAATAGTGTAGCAAAATATGTACAAGAAATGTTTAAAGGAAAAGAAGGTAGCGAAAATAACATGGACGGTAAAAAAAGTTAGATTTGGCTGCAGGACCAGAAATAACAGAGCATGAAATGGGTAAAAAAATTTATAGACTGACAAAAAATTTTAACGAATTTGAATGAGTGGCTAATTTAAAGTTTTATGTATAAAGAACTATGCAGCAGAATACATTTCATATGGAAGAGGAAAGATAAAAGACAAAAATGGAGAATGATAATACTGAATAATGATTATAAGCTTTTTATGAAAATAATATGATCGAGATTTAAAACTAAAATGGAAAATATTATAGAAAATAGTATATACAGTAGAAAGAGGAAGGGTTGCCAAGAATTATTAATGATACAGAAATTGTGGATGATATTATGAATAGAAAAGAGGAAGAGAAAATCATGATAGGAAACCTTGATAAAATTGGACATGAAATCTTATGGGTAATAATGAAAGAATATAATATAACCGAGAAATTTAGGAAAGTATGTATGTCAGTGTTTAGTAATAATAAAGTAAAAATATGTGTAAATGGCTGGTTAAGCTGATATGTGCATATGAAAAGTGATGTAAGACAGGGATGCCCAATGAGTTTGCATTTGTTATGGATGTGATAGTATGTGAAATATATTATAAAATGAAGGAAGTGGGGTATATAATGCCTGAAGGGTTAAAAATTCCAGTCATGTTAACATATGCAGATGACATTATAATAACTGAAAAAAACTACATTTTGATAAAAGAAGTAATAAGTTGCACAAATAAGTGTCTAGAGGTGATAGGGCTGGCTTTAAATAAACAGAAAAGTAAAGGTTTAGGTGATGTAGTAAAGATAGGGAGTATATATTTTACAATAAATGAAATTTCTGTGTTAGGTATAACATTTGGGAATAAAGATATAAGAAGAATGCAATGGGAAAAACAATAGAAGAAATAAAACAAGCTTGTCTTTTTTGGAGGACATATAAAATATCATTCAGAAAAAAAGTGCTTATTTAACAAATTCAGTACTGATAGGAAAAATAACATACTTCTCAAGCATTTTATATTGCCAACAGTATTTGAAAAGGAAATTATTGCAGATAATGTTTTCATGTATATAGAGTTCTAGATTAAACCCAATAGAAAGTGGAGTTTTTGTATGTAAATAAAGAGGAAGGAGGATTAGAGTTAATTAACTCAGTGGTGTATGCTACTTAAATATGTACAAAGTGTAAAACTGGATACATGAAAAAGAGGAGAGATTAGTAGTAAAATTATATAACTATAAGTATGATAAATTTTGGGGTATGGTAAAAAGAGTAAATAAGAAAAAAGAGTGTATAAATAAAGAAATAACGTTACCAAGAAAAAATATTTTTGTGGAAAATAAAATCTGATGATAAAGAAAAAGAAAGAAAAATATGGAATAAAATGTAATGATAAAGCATTACTATGTAAAAAAATGGGAAAATGTAACAGATGAAAAAATAAAGCTGTAAAAACAAGAAGCAAATGGTGTAATAAGAAAGTAGAATATCAAGATTTGTTGTGGAAACTGGCACTAGATAAGTTACCAGTAAAAAGAAATATGCCATATAAAAAGAAAGGTGATAGAATATGCTTACATTGCCAAGAAGACACAACTACTAGTCATGTGTTTTTGAAATGTAAAAAAGTTATGGGAAAACTATGTAAAGAAGATTTATTTTCAAAGTTATGAAATAAGTGGGTAAAATAAACATGGATATGATTAAACATGGATGTTATAAGAATAGAAGTAAAGACTGTGTTCAAAGCATAGATAAAAGAATAGATAAAAAGTTATTTTAAGTCATATGGGCTATGTGGAATGAAAGGGTAAATGAAATTATGTTTAATTGTAAATTGATTTTAGCAACAATATTAAGTAAAATCAGATGGTGGTTATGGAAAGATGAGTGGTGATCTAATAAGGATGAAAATTTAGTATGATTGTAAGGAAAATTATGAATATGTGTAAATATATTTGTACATTTGTAGAATTTTGTAAATATATTGTAAATAATAGTTCTTTTTGGTAAATATATAGGTTCATAGGTTCATAGCTTCATACTAGGCTATCTGCCCTGGGGCATTTATAAGCCTAGCCCAATTGTGTTTGGCTTACGCCACCCCTTGATTTGAGTATACTGTGCCCTTTTTAAAGTTTAGTTTACTGTACCTCTGTCTAATAGTGACACGGAAGTAATCCCCAGGACAAACCTATGATCCTCCATCCACTCATCAAGATTCTTCTTGAAGAGAGTCAGTGAGGTGCTCTGCCTAACATGAATTGGAATTCTATTCCAGAGCGAAGGGAGCCTCTGGGTTATGAATCTGTCCCTCCAGCATGTTCTATTTATTTCTGTGCTGAGGTTCAAGTCCCTCGAGCATGTGGCTCTAAGGGATTTAGATTTACTGAGGTGGAGCATGTCCATTAATTCTGGGTTGGACATAGCTTTATATGTCAGGCATAGATCGCCTCGAAGTAGGCAGTATGCAACTGAGTAGAGCTGGAGTTTTTTTAACCAAGCAGCATATGGCATCTGTTTGAGTCCCTTGATCCTCCTGGTGATTTACTTTTGGGGTCTTTCTAATTGCTGCAGGTGTCGGGTAAGGTACATCCCAAAGGGGGCATTGTATTCTATGATGGGCCTGATGAGGGATGAATAAAGGGGCACGATTACCTCTCTTGATCTAGATGTGAATCCTTTCATGATGTGGTGGGCTATGTAGAAGGTCTTTCTAACCACTTTGGCATTGTGGTTGTCAAAGGAGAGATTGCTAATCAACTTGGGTCCCCAGATCCCTAATTACTTTCTCTGTACTTAATGGGTTACCACCTATGTGGTAATTTGTGGGCACATTGTTTTTGGCAAAGGGTATGACTATACACTTTTTGGCATTTCGCTTTAGACCATGGCTCTGGCACCAGTTATCCGTCTCTGCGAGACATTTTTGAAGGAAGTTTGTGTCAGCTGGAGAGTCGATTATGGCACCCAGTTTGCAGTCATCTGTGAACTTGATGAGCCATAGTCCTACCACGTTGGCCTGTACCTCAGAAAAGTAAATACCGAACAAGAGAGGTCCCAGGACAGAACCTTGTGGGATGCCACTTGTGACCGGTTTCAAGTCTGACATGGCTCCAGCATCTCTGACTCTGTGGGTTCTGTCTTTGAGCCAGTTTGCGACCCATCTTGTGACATAGGGGTTTATATTTAGGCTGGATAACTTATCTATGATGCCTGAGTGGAGTATTGTGTCAAATGCCTTTGCGAGGTCCAGACAGGCTGTGTGGACTACCTTCCCTTCATCTATGGCCTTGGTGACTGTTTCAAAGAAGTCGACCAGGTTCAAAAGGCAGGATCTGCCCTTGACGAAGCCAAAGTTTATGAGTTCCATGATGATCCTCTCCATAGCCTTGCAGACTAGGCTAGTCAGGCTTATGGGGCAATAGTTTCCAGGGTCCGCAGAGGTGCCACCTTTTTGGAGTGGGACCACTGTTGCTGTACGCCATTCTTTGGGCACATATCCTGTAGTGAGGCTGAGATTGTACAGCAGTTTTACTTGAGGGATTAGTTCTTCTTGGAGTTCATGTAGGACGCAAGCCGGGACGCCATCTGGTCCCATAGAAGCAGTGTTTTTTGCTTTGGAGAGGGTGGCCTTCACCTAAGCATCAGAGATGTTTGGGAGGCTGCACTCTGCCGGGATAGATACTTGCTCTTTTGGTGGGGAGGGGGTGGAGAAGTTTGCACTGAACCTGTCTGCCAGGATATTGGCGATGTCTGTGGGTTCAGTGTATTTTTTGTCGCTTAGAATCAACTCAGAACAAGTCTGGGAGTTGCATCCCAGGTTCCTAACATAACTGAAAAAAGCCTTATGATTGTCTTTAGTGTCCTGTGCAATTTTTCTCTTGAAGCTGGCCTTGGAGGATTTTATGAGGGATCGTAATTTTTTGCTTGTACTGATCAGAGATGCCTTCCCTTTTAGGGATTTTGCTCTATCATGTAGTAGCTTCCTCCTTCTGTTGTACAGTTTATTTATGGCTGGGGTCCACCAGACTGGACGCCTGCCTTTGGATGATTGGGTCTTGATTTTGTTTGGGATAGCATGATCCATGCATTCCTGGAGATGTCCGCAGAATGCGTTTATATAGGATTCTGCAGTTTGGGCCGTAGTTTCCACTGGCCCTGGGGCCTTGAAGGATTCCACTTCAGGTCTGAGAAGTGTGAAGTTCGCTTTTGAGAAGTTTTTCACTGTGGTTTTCTGGGCTGGGGGTGGGGTCGGGATGTGGATATCCAGTGTGAAATTAATTTATGGTCTGATCTTACCAATGAGGGATATACTTCTGGTATGGAGCATAGAGTCCCCATGTTGGTAATGATGAGGTCTAGTATGTTTTCTCCTCTTGTGGGAGTGGTGACTAGTTGTTCCATAGCATTTGAATTTATAAATTCCAGGAACCTTTGGGCTAAGGTGCTGGGGCTTGAGTAATGCTCCCAGTCTATGTTTGGGTAGTTGAAGTCGCCCAATATAATGGTGTTCGGAGAGATCTTCATGTTCTCCAATGTTTTCAGGAAAGCCGAGTGGGATTCCTGACTTTGAGAGGGTGGTCTGTAGGATGCTATAAACTGAAAAGCAGCCTTGCCCACTGTCAGTTGCACATGGATGGTCTCCGATACTTTGTGCAATGGCACTAACCTGGAGGTGTGGATATCCTTGATAAATATGGAAACTCCCCCTCCTTTTGTGGTTCGGTCTGGGTTTT
This sequence comes from Protopterus annectens, assembly GCF_019279795.1. NCBI lineage: Eukaryota > Metazoa > Chordata > Ceratodontiformes > Protopteridae > Protopterus > Protopterus annectens. The sequence goes on from NC_056726.1 coordinate 1,558,829,480, forward strand.
GGGGCCGAAAAGCATGATATGAGGTATAACCTGGTAGTGCTGGGGTGCTCTCTGGAGCCTTGAACCAGGTTTCTGTCACTGCACAGATATTGATGTTCTCCATACTGAGGAGAGCTTCGAGTGTATGCATCTTGAGGTTAAGACTTCTGGCATTTAGTAGCGTTACCCTTAGTTTCTTGTTCCTTGTGCTGTCTATGGAGGTGGGTTTGACTTTTGAGCCTTGCCTAAAAAAGGCACTATGGGGGTGGCAAGAGACTTTGCCAATATCCAAAAGCTCAGGGGTGACAGGTGCAAGCCGTCCCTAGCGATACAATGTGGCTTGTCGAGCATGTCTTCCCAGGCTGACAGACACTGGATCCCCTTTGAATGACACCAAAATTTTAGCCAATTGTTAAAATCGATCATTTTGTCTTTATACTGTGGCATCATTCTAGGTGAGGGTAAGATGCTGCTCAAGGTCAGGGTCATACCGGCCTGGGCTACATGATCAGAGAGCTCCTCTATGTCTCTTTTCATGTAGTCGAGGGAGGTACATCTCAGGTCATTCACGCCAGCATGTACAATGACTGAGTCATATTTGTATTTGCTTTGGACTGACCTGAGTGCTTGCGTTATGTGGCGGATCCTAGCGCCCGACAGGCAGCTCAATGTGACCTTCTCTTTATTCAGCCTGGTGAGCAGGACGTCAGTGTGTCTGACAATAGAGTCACCAATTACAAGAGTATCAGGTGTGTTATTCAGCCTTAAGGGCTGTGACTGCTTGGCACACTGACTTTGTGTGCTATGTGTTGTACATGTTTTGTTTTGGGGTAGCGGTTGCTTGGATGTCTGCTTTGGAGGTCTCTGTTGCTTAGGTAGAATTTTATTTAGAGCCTCCGAGTATATATATATATATATATATATATATATATATATATATATATATATAGGCCCTAGCTCTTTGTTGACACTGCGACACTCCCATTCCTAGTGAGAAGGTGACTGGGAAGAATTTCGCAGTGGAAAATAATGTAGTAATGTAGAAAATAATAAAGTATTAAATAATGTATGACATCATTTCCTTCCTGTGTAGGGGAGGGTTACGTAAATGTTATTTAAGTAGGATATTTGTAAATTAATTTGGTCTGAAGATGTTTGTTATTTTACAAATGAAAAGCGCTTTACCATATTAAACTAGAGTTTGGTCTGGATACCTGCTATTTTTGTAATTAATAAATATGTTAAATGCTGCACACAAACTGAGTACAGCAGGTCTATTTATTAATGGAACAGGTTTTGCATTGGCATGCACTTTCTAGGCAAAACTATGAAACTCTAATATCTAGCACTAATGTTCAACTGTAATCCTTTTTGATTTACTAGAAAATCAGATGTTTTATGAAAAATATGAGACAAAATTAGGGATGTTTTACAAAAATTATGGACAGGAAAAAGGTAAGATTCAGTGACATTAGGCAAAATCAGAGACAATTATGAGCTATGGACTTTGTGCTGCATGTGATGCATTGTGTGACAGTGAAACAGAAATCACATTCACATTTGTTTTCACATAAAAGGAACACAGAACCCATGGGGGCTTGAAGACCAGATTAACAATCAATATGTAAATAATCTTAAAATCCTTTCTCTGTATGTCTTTCTCCCTCTCGCTACTAGGTAATAGGGTCTGATGACCCTGATGACCCTGACGAGATGTCAGCATATCATCAAGGAAGGAGAACTTCCTGCTGAGTAATCAGTGAGGATGGAGCATGTATGGCTATGGAGGGCATTCTTTGGAGATCTTCCCTCAAAGAAAAGTAGCAGAATAGCAGCCAAGGTAAGCAACCACTGAGAAAATACATTTTGAGACCAGAGAGGCTAATTTAATTGTGTCATAGTACACATGGTCTTTAAATCAAGAGGGAGTGGATTGTGTTTGGGAGGAGCTTGTTTTTACAGAAGTGACAGACAGAAAGAAGATTAATTGACATGCAGCTGATTTCTTCACCGACTAAAGATGCTCCAAGTTCAGAGACTGTATGGGAAGATTTGCCTGGTGGTTTTGGATAAGGATCAACAGCAGGCTAGAGAAGCGGAATCTTTGAAAGATAGCAGAAGGAAGATGATGGTGGGACTACATTAACAACTTATGCTGTAACATTGGATGGTGAAAAACTGTAAAAGCAAGTACTGTTTCTATTGTTAAAAGAAAAAAAACCCACTGTAAGGATAAATTCAAAGAGAGACTGTGTTCCGCACAGGTAAAATATTTGGGACAACAAGATTGTGCCTTCAGGCTTTTATGTGAATGATGTAAGATCATGCATTCATTTAGGTAAACAGCAGTTTTGTGATTTAATCTGAACTACTGATGTAACTTTTTTAGAGGTGCGTGAAAGAAAAAATATTTTCCGTTGGAATTATTGCATTTTCATAGGGGAAGGGAACTGATTAAAAAATTCTGCAATTTAGGACAGATGAAATTGAACAGTGTGATCTTGACAAAGCTCAGTATTGACCGAGTGAAAGTGCTTGATATACTGGATATATTGGGACATTTTTCGTGTGGTCTATTAAAGTGTTGTACGTGCACCTTGTGGTTCCTGCTTTCTTTTGTTGTGAACACTTTGAAGTTATAGTTTTTGTCGCTCCTTCTTTTTTTGGTGTTCTGAATCTTCTTTCTATATCAAAACATTCATTGTGTAAAATATTTTTTTCCAAAATAGTACCCCTAAGGGCTTCAGGGTCACTTCAATGACATAATTTAAAATGCATAACAAGGGGACTCTCAAGTTTTACATTCCTAATCTCCCTTTTATGTTCCTGCAGTCTGACCTTAAAAGGTATTTTACTTTTCCCTACATAAAATCGACTGCATGGACATTTCAGGGCAAAAATAATACCCTCTTTGTGACAGCAGTATTTACCATTTGGTTTAAAAGGTAAACCATTAATTTTCTCAAAAGTTCTCACAATACATTTACAACTAGAGCATCCCTCACACTAGAATGTTCCCCTCAATACTGATTTGATGTACAAGACATTATCTGGCTTAATGAACTCACTATGTACAATAATGTCTTTTATGTTACGTCCCCGCCTATAAGAAACCATAGGTGTTTTACATATACTATTTATAAACTCTTTAGACTGCAACAAAAAATACTTAATGTCAATAGCTTATTCACTGAATACATCATAAATGGTGACTATGCACACTTTCCTACAATTTCTATATTTATATCCTGACACCCTTTACTTGACAAATGGGTTTCAAAATTTAATCTATCCAAAGACTTCCTGAGAACTTCTCTATCATAACCCCTTCTCAAAAACATATTAATACATTTCCCTAACTCTTTCTCTAATTCATTACCATCATTGCATAATCTACAAATTCTTAATAATTCACTGTAAGGGAGTGCCTCCAGTAAATGGGGTGGGTGACAACTATGCCCATCCAAAAAATGACTGCCATCTTCAAATTTCCTATGAAGTTTAGGTTTTATTTTACCATCTGACAAACCTTGCAACTGGACATCCAGAAATACTACTCATCTACCATATTCAGGTCCATCAAATTTAAAACTGAATCAATTAATATTTAATTTTTGTATGAAAGATTGTACCATCTCATACCCACCCTTACAAACATCGTCATCAATGTATCTATAATATTTCACCACAAATTTCTGCACAAATTCCTGTTTATGTAGATGTTCAACTTCAAACAGACCCATAAATAGATTCACATACATGGGAGCAAAAGATGGCCCCATGGCCATTCCTTGCAAATGATGATATGTACTTTCATTAAAATAAAAATAATGATGGGTGAAACAAAAATGCACCAGTGTTATTATATAATGGGCTACAGGACTATCACCTAAATGAAATGTCAAAGCTTCAATACCAAATTCATGATGGAGACTAGTATACAGGCTTTTTAAATCAATAGTTATCTAGTACATATTACCAGTCCATTTCAAGTCTGTTATTTTCTCAAGAAAATCAAATGTATCTTTAACATGAGGGAAGTTTTCTGACATAAGGTAGTAAATGTTTATGTAAAAACCCTATATTGTGTAAAATGTAATTACATGCAGAGACTATACGTCTTCCTGAGGGATTATGTAAATCTTTATGGATTTTTGGAAGGCAGTAAAAAACACCATAGTACATTCTTCACTATAAAACTTCTTAAAGAAAAGTAACCCAACCTATAGCCTTTATTTAGCAACTCCCGAAATTCCATTTTAGCACTTTTATATTCAGTTAAAGATACACTCTTATAGATATTTTCATCATTAAATGGTCAGCACGTCTTCAAATATTGTGTATGGTGCATTACACCAATTTTATTGCATTCATCAGATGGCTTGAAGACTAAATCTTTCTGCTTCCGAAGATTCTGCCAGGCCTTCTATTCGAGTTTGGTTAAATTGTATTTAACTAAATTCCTATTTTTAATAAAATCTAAAAAAGCTGTTTCAATAGGGTGAAATACCTAACCACATCATCGCTAGCTACAGGTCCCCCACCATGAACCAGGAGAAGCAGATTGCCTACCTCAACTTGCTACAGTTGCTCAGAATAGAGCCAGACACCTTGGTCATGGGAGATTTCAACCATTTTTCCATCAATTGGGTGACTTACATGAGCACAAACATGATTGCTCTGAGGTTCCTGGATTTTGTTAATTCAAATGCCCTAGAACAGTTGGTCTGCATCCCACAAGGGGCTCACCAGTGGGGGGGGGGCACTGCACTACTCCCTATGTGTTGCCCTCCCTGGTAAGGTTAGACCATAAATCATTCTCTTTTGAAGTAAAGATCAGACCTGACACCCCCACAGGAGCAAAAAAAAAAAAAAAAAAAAAAACTGAAAGTTTTCTCCAAAGCAAACTATAGCCTACTAAGTGATGGTATAAAAATTTATAGGAAGTCCCTCCTAACACAGCCAACAATGACTCCTATGCAGCAGAGTACAAAAATGCCCTATATAAACACTTAAAACAAATGCATTTACTCAGCTCTACCTGAAAGGACTAAACCAGGTCCTCCCAAAAAACAAGCCACCCTGCTGGACTGTAAGTATAAATAAGTTATATAACAAAAGAAAGAAACTGATATCTAAGAACAAGAGGGAACTTACTCAACAGAGGAAGAATACCATTCATAGCTTGAACAAGCAAATCAGATATCTTCTAAAGTTCTCTAAGGCTAGTTACAAGACTAAATTATCAGCCCTAGCTAAAGACAGCCATAAGGCATTCTTTATCTACATCTGAAACCTAAAAGGGAATGCCCAGCTGTGTGCTGAACTTATAATGGATGGTACCGCTCTAACTGAACCTGAGGAAATTTTCAACCTGCTAGCTGACAAATTTGGCAATGACTTCACCCCTGTGTCCCCACCAGCCATACCCCAAAGCATTCCTGACACCAGTCCTCTAACGAGAATCTCTAAAGAACAGGTCATACAAGTGCTCTCCAAGGCTAAAAGACATGGCCTCTATGGGACCAGATAACATCCCGGGTTGCTTACTAAACAATCTAAAAAAAAAAACTAGTGGAACCACTTGGCATTCTGTTTAACCACAGCCTGAGCACTGGCTTTGTTCTGGCAGAGTGGAGAACAGCAACAGTAACAGTAACAGTAATCCCCTTGCACAAAGTGGGTACATCCACCAACCCAGGAAACTATCAACCCATAAGCTTAACCAGTCTTATCTGCAAGGCCATGTAAAAAATCACAATGGACCTAAAGAAAAAAATTTACAATCGTATTTAGATATGTTACCCATTCATGTAACACTGTATGAATTGCAGAAGGAGTCATTAATGGGCACAGCGCGGGTGCTCCAAAGAGCACTTTTGGCTGACACCAAAGAGTGAAATAATACTAATTTCATGAACTTTAATTGTACTTTGACTTAGGAATGGGGTCCATTCCCGTCATAGTATTAGAAACCCAAAAGACTTGGAGAAATTAAAAATGGCAGAGACCTTATCAACAAAGACACAGGCAACCTTCAAACTTTTGACCCGACCCAGTTTGGCTTTGTCAAGGGTAGATCTTGCTTATTAAACCTGGTGGACTTCTTTGAGAATGTCACCAATGCCCTAGATTGAGGACAAAGCAGTAAATTCTGCATATCTTGATTTAGCCAAGGCTTTTGATGGAATCGCCCACTCAGGAATCATTGAAAAACTCTCCCAGCTGGGGATTAACCCATATGTCACTAGATGGGTAGCCAAATGGCTTACCGACATGGTGTCAAAGTTGGGGAGTCCACCTGCACCAGTGGACCAGTTACCAGTGGTGTACCACAAGAATCTGTGCTGGGCCCTCTACTGTTTAGAATATTTTTTTCTGAGGTCCAGGCAAAAATAAATGGCCTGTGGCTTATCAAGTTTGCAGATGACTGCAAACTGGATGAAATCATTGAGTCCCCCAGTGATGTAAACATATTACAGAAGGGTCTGACATGGACAAATAATTGGTGCCAAAGTCACAGACTAAAACTAAATACAAAGAAATGCCTATTATCCCCTTTGGCAAAGAAGTAGCCCCTGCTAATTATGATATAGATAGCGCCTATCTAAGATCAAACCTAGTGGTGTGAGACATGGGAACACAGGTTGATAGCAATCTAAACTTTGGTCAGCATGTGTTCATACTGGTAATAAAAGCCGTCTACATTGCACATCTCATAAATAAGGGCATCACCTCAAAGACTAAGGAGGTTATAACTCTACCGTACTCGACCCTCATCAGACCACTTATTGAGTACAATTCTGTATGTATCGCACCAGACACCTGCAGCAACTGGAGAGACCACAGAGGTTTCTAACCAAGATAATCCAGGGCCTCCAAAATGTGACTTACATGAAAAGTCTGAAAGCGCTGTCACTGTAGTCTGTGTCATACAGGTTGCTGAGGGGGACCTGTTCCTGGCCTACACAGCAGTCTCTGACTGCTATAATGGAAATACTGCACATCTGCAAATCAAATGGCATAAGAGTCACTCACTCCAGGGACCTCAACCTAGCCAGTGACATTAACAAAACATGTTGGAGAGAGATATATATCTCCCAGAGATTGCCACTCCCCTGGAATAAGCTTCCATTTCACATGAAGCAGAGCTCCTCAATGACCCTACTTAAGCACAACCTTGACAATTGGATGGGCGACTGTAAATTCACCCTGGGGATGGTACCTATGTCCCTCATGGACAGGGGTAGTGGGTGCTGACCATAGAATTACTCTGCTAACAATCACCATCTAACTATGATCAATTAGGGTACACAGTTTTTTTTTACATGGATAGGCTTGTAAAGGCCCCAGGGCCATTAGCCTAGTAACCTCCTATGAATCTATGAACATATGAGTAATATGAACGAAAGGAGAGACAAGAGAGGTAACATGAAGTATAGTCAGAAGCGTATCACAGAAATTGTAGTGCGATACATGAAGAAGCTGTACGGTAATAACTGAAAGAAAAATAAATTAATGGTTTGGGGAGTTAATATTTTTTTTCAATTCAGGCAAATAAGTTCCTTAGTAAAGGAATAACAAGAGATGAATTAGAAAAGGTTTAAAAACTTTTAAAAGAAGAGTCTTTGTCAGAAAATGATTGTACGGAATATGAATTTATAAAAAGTTTAGCATATGGCAAAACAAATATTGGTTGATGCATTTAATGAATGATTATTAAAAAGGCACATAATAAAGAGGTGTGTGAAGGAGGGTTATGATATATTTGGAAAAAAAGTGGATAAACGTGATATTAAAAACTGGAGATCAATTACATTAAACGATTCTGACAAAAATATTTAGGAAAATTATTCAGAATAGATTTGACGCTATAATGTATGAAGTTGAGGTTGATGGTTTATATGGTATTCCTGAGGGACAGTCATGAGTTATTAATTATCATAAGGGGATTAGTTGATAATACTTCGGATAAGGGGAGGAGGTAAGGATTATATTGGGAATGCAAATAAGGCATTTGACAATATTAAATATGAGGCTTTATGGAATATGTTGTTGACACAGTATGGAGTGATAGGTAAAATTCTGAATGTTTTGAAGGTAGCATATTCTAATACAGAGGTTTCAGTATTAAGAAATGAACAGTTTTCCTGTAGTATTCCAGTTAATAAAGGAGTATATCAATTTTATACCATGAGTAGTGTGCTGATCTCTTTAACTGCAAATGCAGGTGCTAACATTATATAAAAGGAGATGAAAGATGAGACTTCTTTTTTGAATAAAAGTATATGTACCCCTTGTATTATGTCTTATGCTAATTTTACTGTTGTGGCAAATAATAGAATTTTGAAGAAGAAAATATTTATTTATTTAAAAAAAACTTTGTTAAAGTATGTAGGTTTAACTTTAAATACAAACGGTAAGGTTTTGGGGGATATTATGTAATGGAAGGTAGCATTTTTCAAGAAATTTGATAAGTTTGTTGGAAATCTCATTTGTAAAGGTAGTTGTTCCGGATAAAAAAAAAAACGGGATGAATTAATGGGTGCAATAAAAAAGCATTTTTGCTTTTTGGAAAACATTTAAACTGTCTTTTAAAAAGAAGGGTTATTTAATTAATTAGGTTATTTTAGGGAAAATTGTGTATTTAGTGAGAGTTTATGTGATATCTGGGAATAAGAAATGGATTTGTTACAATTAGTATTTGTGTGGGATCAAAACTGGACTCGGTTAAGAGATGATTATCTGTGACTGACCAATCTTGTTGAGTATCTATGCAAATGCACGGGATTCTGGGGATTATGAATCATAAAGAGAATTTTAATAAGAGACTTAGTTTTGAAAGTAAATATAAGGATATATGGGGTGATTTGCTACAAAACAAAAATAAAAATAGAAAATAAAAAATGAAGGAATTCAGAGATACATTTTATTAATGGAAGTTAAAAGTAAATAATTTTGAAAAAGAAGAAAAAGGTATGAAAAGTGTAAATATATGTCCAGAATTTATATGGAGATTTTGTATTGATAAGCTCTGTGTAAAGGGAAATATGCTTTGGAAGACAATGGAAAACAGGGTGTGTTATATAATAAAGAGATAGAAAGCTCTAGCATGTGTTTTTAGGGCGTGAAAGGATTAAAAAAGTGTGGGAAGAAGCAGTATGTAAAAATTAACTGAAGGTTGGGAAATGGAAGAATTAAATATGTCAATGATTTTGTGTAGTTTTTTATAAAAATAAGAAGGAAGAAAAATATGATTTAATATTTAGGGGGTAATATAGGAAAACTGAAATGAAAGAGTAAATGAAGTTATATTTAGTAAGTACTGGAATTTACTTTCTGTAAAAAAATAAAGAACCCCTACGCTTTTTAATAAGTGCCACAAGATCTGTTTTCATCTACCTGAGCTAGCAACATTTCAAACACATGGGCCCTCGATTTAGCATCTCATCCAAAGGTTGACACATTCAGGAGTGCAATAACTCCCAGTGCCAGCAATCTTATCACCTAAAGTGAGAATAGCACCTGTAGCCTTTTGGTTTTCCATCAGGAAAGACAAATGTGTTACCTGTTGAGCCATTAATGCTGACAACTTCAGTGCTTTTGCTTGTTTCAGTGACTTTGTCACAGATACAGTGGACACTGTGGGATTCAGTCTCTTATCTGATGACTATAATTACGTTATGGCGTGTAAGCTTAACAAGCCATACACAGTCATTCGTTCAGACAGCTGTTTACAATGAGAAGTAACTATGCCAATTCTTTACTCTCATATTACAAAAGGTGACATAGTGTCAGCATGAGATTCCTGTTGTATGCATGACTCCTAGCGAAGGTTAAGAGTGGAACCTCAGACCCTATGGAGCAAACGGAAACGCTTTCCATGTAGTGGACATGTGTGGGAGTGTACATACCAATTATATTACATTTATTATCAAATCTGAAGGTGAGCTGTCATAATACTCCTCTCCCATCCATGCAGTATGATGGACACCACCAGACAGTGCCTTTGGAAAGGGGAAGAAATGGAGGAATGTTGCATGGCAGACTGATGCCAGGCATGATGTTATTAGAGAGGGACAGTGGTGTGTGTGATTGCTACACTTTCCACATACAGTATACTAAAATATGTGGGAATATTACAGCTAGGGTTCAGTAAGACTGTCCAGGGCCCACCCCTTCATTTGAGAGAATCACTTCTTAAGCTCAGTTTTCTGTTGTGTTTTTTCCTTTTCCCTCTGCCTACAGCTGACCATCAGTCACCACCAATCCCTCTCCTTGTTTACTGTATTTACCTTAACAGCTTTATCCTTCCCTGGGCTCAAACCAACCCACGTCTTGGTCCAGTGAGAATATCAAAGATGCTGGTGTAGTGTCATACTGCTTGTTAGGGAGTATGTCCTAACCGTCTCCTACCCTGTGGCAGTCTTGCAAGCTCAGCAGTTACTGCCTTATGTGAGGTTCATGATTGTTTCTTAGAATGCACCACCTCCTTCCCAAACGGTATATCACTTGCAGTGCAGAACTCACCACACTGTTAATGCTCCTGTTACAGCAAGCCAGGACACCCCCCCCACCAGAATGGGTAAGCTAATGTCAGCTGCTCATTCCTGTACTCTTAGATTCATAGGTACTTACTGGGTTGTTGATTTGCATGAATCTTAGGATGCCCAGCCTTTCATTCCCATGCTATTTTTACCCTTATATTTTGCACACAAATAACCCAGAGGCAGAAAGAAAAAAGATATGCCAGGACATTGACTCACTGCCCCTTTCCAAGGCATGGGGTAAACTGCAGGTGAATTTGCATTTCTGCATCCATTCATTAAAATTATGTTTAAATAGAGTAAGAGAAGTACTTCAATTTATGTGGAATAGAAGACGGATCCACAGAAGATGTATTCTCTGTGATACATACCTGTAACTCAAATGATTTATTTGTTTTGCAAAAGAAAAAGAGATCTCCTAAGCAGGTGTTCACACTACCACTAGACTTTCAAATGCGTAATAGGTCTAACAAGATATGGTTTGTTGAGGCTGTGTATGTGAAGCAGCAGTCACCTCTTAGCAACCTGTACGATACTGAGAAGAGGGACAAGGCTTTGAAATGGTCTGCATAGTTTTTGTGATTTAGGCCACTGAGTTTTTAGTGGTTGCTCCATCTGGTCCCTCCAGTGCCAGTGCTGTTACTCAAACATGGATCATCTGTATAGCTCTCAACTGTCCAGATTTTCACAGAATGTCCAGATTTTTGCCTTATATTTTTGGTCTGATCCTCATAAATGTTTGTTTTTTTTAGCAAATTATTGAGGATTGAAGTCAGAAAATAATGGCAGACTAGAGTTTCAGACTTCATCCCCTTCAGAAATGCACATTAATGAAAAACATGTTATTCTATCAACTTTCTAAGTTTATAAGAGCAATATTTAAAAACTGTTCCTATTTTGGGGCCTTTGCCACCACCCATTTTTTATGCCTTTCTCCAGATATCTTGTGCTAAGAGGTTTTGGGTATGGACTAAAATGGGGCACAGTAAGTTTTTTTATTCCTTTACACCACAGAGCCAGGAAGCTCAGTTTTCTTGAACTGAAAACAACATTCTCTATACCTTTTAGCAACTTCTTTAGGAACTTTTCTGTAGTTATTAAGAAGTGATGGGGTAATAACTGAAAGAAGTGCTGTGCTATGCTGGTGATCCTGAGCAATTCCTTTTAAAGCAATCATGCCTTTAATGAGCCTTTCAAACAAACAACAAAAATAAAGGCTGCAAACTGCAAGCTCCGCCCCCCCCCCAAAAAAAACAATTAATTTGGAGAAGTGTTGGAAGTAAGATTGTATAAATAAGACTTGTGCTTAACCAAAGTTAGCTGTCACAACACATTGAAGAAGGAAATGAAAGAATGCTTGATTCTGAAAATAACATTTCAAACCAGTTAAATATTTACAAACATTAGCACTGATAAGTGATCAGAAAAAATACCTTATGCAAGAATGACCAAGTTATGGACATTTGTTAGTGATGCTAACATATTTAATAGAAAACTTTCAGGTTACCATAACTCATTTATTTATATATTTATCTACATATGTAGTATGCATGCTTTTTTTCCCAGGTAAGTTCCAGGCGCTACCATATTAACTTTCAGAAATTTGGCCACAGTACTGGGGAAATTGTCTACACTTCACAATAAGTGCCAGAGGATCTTTTAAATCCATTTGAGCTACCATCAGTGGGATCTTTTACACCCACCTGAGCTACTATCAACTTGGGCAGATGAGACCATAGCTTAATGTCTCAGCTGGAGGGTGGCACACTAAGGGGTGTAACCCCCCTGATGCTGCACTGCAGTGTCAGTGCTGGAAAAGGAATCCAAGCAACTGGTGTGGGAACAGAACACCTATCCTCATGATCTTCTAGCACGAAACGTGAATGCATTACCTGATGAACCACTGGCACTACAGAAAGCTTACCTAGTTTCTCAAAGTTATTTTTGACCTATTTAGGCAGTGCTTGAGTTAAATAAATGTAAGCAATGCTGAGAAAAAAGAATTTAATGGATTTTCTTTCCATATTAGGTACAAGAATACTGTATAAACAATTAGGCCATCCTCCAAGTCTCCTGAGTTATGTTGTGAAGTAGTGCAGTCATCCACGTCACTAAGACAATATTCAGATGAAGATGAAGTTAGTTTGCCAAATAAGCCAGCTAAAGAGTTGCAGCGTGAATTACATAACAACATAAACCTTTGTAAGATGCAGCTTGAGTGACACCCTGTTGAACTTTGTCAATTGTGCAACATTATTTTGATCTGACACACAGTCAAGAAAGTGTACCTTTCAAAAGGTCTAAATTTCTTTTGATCTCACCAGACTGAAAGTCTTGCTTTCTGTAATAAAAGTGGAGTTTAAGCATACGTCTCAACATCTAAGTGGAATACATCTAGACAAAGGTAAAAATAATGGAGGACAAAAGCCCAAAAGCAGGGACAAATTTTATACATTGTTCTTATAAACTTAGAAAGTTACTAGAATAATAGTTGTTGCTTTAGCATACATTTTCCGAAGGATATGAAATCTGAAACTCAAATGCAAATAATTATTTAGTGACTTCAATCCTCAATGGTTTACCACATATTTTATGAGGAAGAGACCAAAAGTACAGCGTAAAAATCTGTTCATTCTTCAAAAATTTGGACTGTTGAGAGGTATGGAAGTCATCTCAAAAAAAGCAGCTGTCTGGTGCTGGAAGTAGTTGCATAGATTTTTTTTTATCTTTCCAAAATTTTCATTTGGTTTAATGTCACAGAAAGGTTTTCTGTCTCTAGCGCACTCAATTATGACCTATGAAATCATTTGGTGCTCTTTGACAAGTGATAATTCAATAAAGGTGTTTGAAAAAATAGACTAGAGTGTTCTAAAAAATACTAGAGTGTTGTTCTATTATGCTTTCAGCTAATTCAAAACAAAGTATCCATATAAACAGAACTGCCAAGTTTTTTTTTTAATTCCCTTGTTAACTTGTTATAATGACTCAACTTTTTTAAGGGGTAACCCTGGAACAATGTCTGATTGAGTGACTTGCTCAGAAAATAACTCCCAACTTCTTAATGCAAGAAATCTGGACAAAGCCTAAAATAATGTGGGGACAAAGACTAAGAAATACTGCTCTTATAAACTTAGCAAGTTGTTAGAATTAAAGGATTTGTGATAGCATGCATTTTTTCCGAAAGATATGATGTCTGAAATTTAAAGGTATGTCATTATTTACTGACTTCAGTCATTAGTGACTTGCCAGAGAATCACAAATTTTGTAAGGAACAGACTACAAATATGAGGTTAAAATCAGGACATTCTATAGAAATCTGTACAGTTGAGAGACGTGATTTAGAGGCATACATTTTGGAAGTGGAGACTGAGGAAATCAAACCCAGGACTACTGGATGATGCTCATTAAGAGCCCATAGCCTGGCCTGGACACTCTGTGACAATTTCCTACCCTCATTAAGAGCCAATAGCCTGGATACTCTGACATGTTCTGGCCCTCATTAAGAGTCCATAGCCTGAACACTGTGAGAAGTTCTGGCTCTCCTTAAAAACCTATAGCCTGAATATTCTGACAAGTTCTGGCCCTTATTAATAGTCTTTATCCTGAATACTCTGACAAGTACTGCCCCTCCTGCTCTGGTGTCCAGAAACATGTCCAAGACATTCTAGGTGAGTTAATTGACCCACAGAGCCCAACAAGAAATGCGCCTCTGTTACCAACTGCGAGCCACATATCCTGATCCATTATGTATTGCAGTCATTGCCTCCCCTCCCCCGCCCCTCAAGGAGTTTTACCACAGTCTCTCAGAATAAAACTAATAACAGAATACTGTAGTTTAGTGTTGAGATATTCAGATGGGAATAAAAGCTGTGAAGAGCAGGTTAGGTCAAGTTAAGAATGTAGTAGAGTGAGTTGATGTTAAATGGTTCTTTATGCTGAATAAATCCCCTGTTAAAGGGTTCACTTGTTGAAATGAACATGTGCAGACCTATTACATTAATTTTCAGAGGCCCTGACTGGCGGGTATTTTTATAGTAGCTTGAAGTGGCAGACTTTGTGAGGCTCCTTTTTCCAATTTGCTTTTGATATCGCAGCGGGTTTTCACCTGCATCTCATATGCTGATATGCCAGCATTTAGGGTGGCACAGTGGTACAGGGGTTAACGTTGTCGCCTCACAGCAAGAGGTTCTCTGGTTCGATTCTCAGCTGGGGTGCCTTCTGTGTGGAGTTTGCATGTTCTCCCTGTGTTCGCGTGGGTTTTCTCTGGGTACTCCGGTTTCCTCCCACATTCCAAAGACATGCATCTGGAGCATTTCTCCCCGGGCCTCCGCTGAAAACAGGCTCTGTGGAACCTAGTCGGACATTCCCGGTCAACAAATGTTAAATAAATAAAAATATCCTGTCATACCTCTCAACCTCTTAGTGCAAGAAATCTAGACAAAGTCTAAAATAATGGGGGGACAACGGCCCAGAAATAGGACCGATTTTAAATATTGCTCTTACAAACTTAGAAAGTTGCTAGAATAACAAGATTTGTATTAACATGCATTTGTCTGAAGGATATGAAGTCTGAAACTCAAATACAGGTCATTATTTACTGACTTTAATCATCAGTGATGTGCCAGGAAAACACACATTTTTATGCGAGACTAAAAACATGAGGCAAAAATATGAACATTCTGCAAAAGTCTGGAGAGTTAAGAAGTATGTAGCCTATTGCAGTCATGCACTTATTTTGACACATTTTATTACTATTTGAATCCCCTTTAGAGCTATCCTGTGAAAGCACCTTAAAGAATGTGGGAATTAATGCCTGAGTGGTAGCATTTCTAATGCTTCATGCTACACATAAGTAACAGCAATCATTTGTTTAAAGCACAGATATGTAACTAAGTGAAAATTATGACTTTCAAGACCTTTACTAGGAGACAGAACGGAGCAATCATTTGATAATTATTTACTTTAGATGGCTCACTGAATTTGAAACTACAGGAAGCAATATCCTGTTTCTATGGAGCCAGTTTAATGTTGGTACACATACAGAGATGGTTAATTTTAATAAGAACCAATATCTTCCCTTTCCGGAAGGACTGGTTGCAGTCTGAGGGTTTTTCATATTTGTTGTTATGTATAAACATGAGTTAAAATGGAGCCAGATTGTTCAGACACAAACAGAATAGAAACAACCTGCTAATTGTTATTCAGCAGGTGAAAACATACCTCTCAACCTCACATCATAAGCAATCTGGACAAAGCTAAAAAGAATAGGGGGTTCAAAGGCCCAAAAATAGGGACATATTTTAATTATAGCTCTTAAAAACTTTGAAAGTTGCTAGAATAACAGGTTTTACATTAACATGCATTTTCTGAAGGATATGAAGTCTGGAACTGAAATGTGTGTCATTATTTAATGACTTCAACTCTCACTGATTTGTGAGAAAACCACACATTTTATGAGTATCAGACCAAAAATATGAGGTGAAAATCTGGACATTCTGTGAAAATCCAGACAGTTGAGATGTATGGGTAGAAACCCGGGATAGAATTACTAAACTGTAGACTGAATGTTCTCTTTTCCTATATTTTATATTGATCCAAAAATGTGCTCATATCTAATACAGCTGCATGAAAGACACTTTTCATGGAATAAGATTTTCCTATGCAAGGAAAATTCTAGCTGAGATTGGATATTACCCCCTTTTCTGCAGTTCAGTTTGCAGAATGATATGGTATCAGCTTTCAGTGTAGTGGATTTCTTAACTGTGACAATTTTTAGTGTTGATCCCTGTGTTTAAAATGATAAACATTTTCTTTAGTTATATTGCAACTTCATTATAAAAAAAAAAACATTTTTATGTGGCTGGAATGCTTCATGGGTGCATTCTAATGCTCACCAGTTGCATACAAGAATGACAAATAAAGAGGCTTGGAATGATATATTGTGCTCTTTTGTTGTGCATCTAGTCTTGTTATGTCGGTCCTCCCTAGCTTCACCCACCCTCTTCGAACATTTATCTGGTAAGGTATTTTATTTCTGAGTGGCAGGAGTTCCATGACTCTACTACTCCTACTACAAAGAAAGTTTTCCTTATATCTCTTGTAAATCTTGACCCTCGGTCTGTCAGTCACATTTCCTCCTCTGTGCCTTAGAAGCCCTTCCTTTGATCTCCATCCCTCTTTCCTTCCCTTCAGTATGCTGTAATCTGAGACTATATCTACTCCGACTGGCCTGGAGCTTCAGATGGAAAACTATGACCATGACCACTTTTTGATTAGAATCCTGAGTACCTGATTTCCATTGGAGGAATGAGTGGACAGTGGCTAGCTGTCCTGTTCCTGCAGGTGATCCATGGAGTTGTTTCATTGCCTGCATTCTGCTTGTGGAAATCAGAATCCTTGCCATAGGCAAGTGATGTGCGGAAAGATGCTTGCATTTGCCATGTTTTCCACACCTATATCATTATATCTTAGGATGGTCTGGAAGTAATAACTGGGTGGTGTATATATACTCTGTTCCACTATCTTCTATATTGAACAGTTCTAACATTATGAGTCTTTGTTTTTCCTGCAGTACTTTCATCCATTAGATCATTTTGCTATCCTTCTTTGAACCTCCTTTCAAGCTTAACACAGTTCTTCAATCAATACACCAAGAGAACTGCATGTGGTGCTCTAGGTGGGGTACTACTTTGTTTACTTGAGTGATCTCTGGTCTTCTGACAAACTACACCTCCAATTATGTATCTGAGGACTGACTGCCTTCACTCAGCTTCCACAATGGGGTCCTGGCAAGAATTACTGCTAAGCAATTTGTGGAAATATATGCCAGCTAGTGTCTGTTGTCTACACATCCTCAGAAGCATCATTAGCTACTAACAGACTTGTTTTACTCCTGCATTTGACTTTCTTTCAGCATCTTGGGTACCGTTCCCGTTCTCAATAGAATATTTCCTTGTGGTCTACCTTGCTCATCAATCCAGACATTAAACTAACAGTTGTAACTTCTCTTTCCTCTTCAGTATCTAATGAGTATCTTTTTATGACTCTTAGATGATCTTTATTGAATCTTCACTTTCATTCTTATATGTTTTTGATGATTGTATTACTTTTGCAACTTATATTTATATTTCTTCTTTGATAGGCACCCCAAAAGTAGGACTGTTTTCTAAAATCAGTGATTCTATCTGATAGTACAGCACAGGAGATTAGAACTAGGTGTTTCTGAAAATATGGGTTTGAATCTTTTAGCCTTAAACTGTATATTTCATAGTTATGAAAATGTCATTCAACTCGAAAGAAAAGCTTCCAGATCATTCCTAAAAATAGGCAATTGTTTTAAGTGGGTTTTACCCACGTAAATAAAAAAATATATAAATTATAGCAGTGTACTGTATTACAAAAAAAATAATTTGTGATATCAGAAGATGAAGGGTATTTCATGCATACCTGAGGTGTGTGATGCTGCGCAACCTCCCCAAGACACAGGGAGAGCCAGAGCGTGTGTGTGTGTGTGTGTGTGTGTGTGTGTGTGTGTGTGTGTGTGTGTGTGTGTGTGTGTGCGTGTGTGTGTGTGTAATACATATATGGACAGGCAGTGTGTGTGTAAAATAGAGACAGAGAGAGAGAGAGAGAGAGAGGGAGAAGCAGTGTGTGTGTGTGTGTGTGTGTGTGTGTGTGTGTGTGTGTGTGTGTGTGTCTGAGTGTGTGTGTAATAGAGAGAGAGAAAGAGAGGGAGAGGCAGACAGAAACAGAGGCTGGGATAGGGAGAGAAACAAAGAAGTTGCTAGGATAAAAGAAAGAGCAGAATTAATGGCTTTAAGTTGTATATGGTAGAGATCACTGGCTAAAAGCTTATTAAAGGTGTTTAGTTGAACTATGACTAGGTTATTATTCACAAGTGAATAATGCAGTTTACGAGAGCTTTTGACAGCAACCAGTGACTTAATATTGCCAATAACTATTGCCTACTGTCAAACCTCTTACTGTTGATATAAAATTTTAAGCAATAGCAAAAAAAAAATTAAAAATGTGTGCTCCCCAATATTATTTATAGTGAGAAGTGGGATATTTGTAAAGTGATTTGTCTGAAATCCACTTGAAGATGTTGATTAAGATTGCTGTTAGTTACTTAACAGTGCTAATTGAAGAAAATAAGCTTATCTGCTTCATTACTTATAGTATGAAAGCTATATTTAAGCTTTTAGCATAAGCATCATTGCGTTACTAAACATTATGTTAGGCATCATTGAAACTGTTGACAATGAAAGTTGGTGATTTTAATACTATCAGAAAAAAAAAAACTTTTTTGCAGTGGGACAAGCCCCTTTTTTACCTCCCACATATCTAAAAATAATAAATCAGAGCCTACACAGCTTAAGAAGTAAGGAAGACCTGATCTTACTGAAATAAATGCAAATGCAAGCAAAGGCTAGAATCAGTTAAAAAATGAAAATGCACTCACTGGCTATCCAGGACATTCCCAAACGATGGTGAACCCACAGGTCATGAGCATGGTAGGAAAAAGACCTGTGTCTGGAGCACTCAAGTGGGAACCTGGTGCTTTCCAGTACAGGGGTGTAGTCAGTGAATCCCATTTTGTACTCATAAATGCTTATTACTGCTCCCAACTCACCTAACATTTAAAAAAATGGCCACATCACTGGGCAGTTAAAAAATGGCCGCATCACTGGGCATTTAAAAAATATGGCCGCATCACTGGGCATTTAAAAAATATGGCCACATCACTCAGGTTATCTCTCAGCAGCTTTTTCAGCTGCTCAGTCAAACATTTTAAATGTATTGCTTTAGATTTGCAATCCTCTTTGTAAGCAAACTATACATGTGTTGTTAGAGACATAACTTTAGATGGTCATACATATAATATAGCGTAATAAAGCCCCAATGTTTGTAATTGATACTCAGAAGAAAATGAACTCTGCAGAGTACCAACAGTATACCTGGCTACACTCTTGTTCTAACATCTCCAGGACAGTTGACTGAAGCATCCATAAAGACCAGTGGGGCACCACAATCTCCTTTATATAACTGGAACTTTGATTACGTAGTGCTTTAAATAGCATTACAATAACCTTGGAAATGATTGTCCATTTAACATGAAAGCAGTGCATGAAGGATGCTTGGGATGTCACTATACCTTGAAGCCCAAGTCAAGAACATTGCAGCTGAATTTTGCATGTGCTTTGACCTGTCAAACTCAGTTTTTGAGAGCTCCAGGTAAACTGCATTAAGGCATTCCAGAGAAGACATGACAAGTGCTCCACAGACAAAGGTCAAGTCCTCCAACTGAAAAAGGTGTTTAATACAGCTAATCTTCAACTGGAGTCACCATGACAAGATGGCTGCCAACAGGCCCTGCAGTGACAGATAATCATCAGGATTAAACCTTGGGATACGTCCCACCTTAGGTTCCCTCTACACAACGGTGAGAGGTAAGAAAAGGAGGTTTGGAGAGCCTCAGTGTACATGAATGCCCATAGGAATACTGTTTGATGAGACCACTGAGGAATATCCACATTTTTTTTATTCATTTATTTGCATTTGTTGACTTAGGTAGTTCAACTGGCAGAACCTATTTTAAGTGTAGGCCCTTGGATATAAAATTTCACAGGGTAAATAGTATAGTTATTATAAGACATAACACAAAGTATAAGTATTAATACAGACTAGAATATGATACTGAGTATGATACAATACTTCTGAGAGTATGGTTAGGATAATTTGGAGTATATACATTTAGTTACAATATAGATGGACAAGCAGACAGATTCCTATATATTTGTTCACAGTATGGCTCCCTAAAGACATCACTGAGCCTGAAATATGACATAAAATGGATATATCGAAAAAATGGCTAAATAGAAATAAATGATTCAGGGATATTGGTGAATACAGAAAAATATATATTTTTTCTTGTCTAATTTCACTTCTTTCCTGTCATGGAATTCAACACACTATGAAATAATTCTGTATATAAGAATGAAATGTCTTTTATGTGGTGATTTTATTTTGCATACCTAGTTTTAAAATTACTTTTATGTCTTGTGCGTTTAGCAACAATACCTATGATATATAGTTGTCATTGTACAAACTCTTTCTATGTAATCTCCTGTATTCTCAATATGGAACCTCAGTTGCACCCCCTGCCCAGTTAACAAATAAGTAAATAAGTAATTGAGTCAATTAGTAGACCTTTCTGGAAGGGTGTTACTATGTATTAAGATAAAGAATTACAACATTCGGTTAGTGGAAGAGATAGAGAAAAGTAAAACAGTATATAGTTTGGAGAGGAAAAGTAAGATAATTAATAATTAATGTCGAATGAATGAGGTTATCGACAGATTTGCAAAGTGTTATCATACATAACATATAGTTATCAGATTGTGTAATTTATGTTTGAAATTGGTACAGTGGAAAAGTATATCTTCAAAGCAGTCCTTAACCAGCTCCAATTGATCCAAAGTGAAATTTGTGATCATGTGCCACCAAAGGATCATGGACCACCAAACTACAGACTATTACTGTGCTACGGTAGGTTTGGAACCCAGCCTAAAATGTATTCCAGAGTCCAGAGGAGTCAATAATAGATCCTGGCTGTTTACAAACCACTTTCTTAATAAGCTTCCTACTACAAGGAATGGTAGACATAAGAAGGTAACAGTGAAGAATGTCCAGATCCAGGGTAGAGTTCATGAGGGTTGACATGATCAAAGCCTCTTTTAAAAATATGTAGAAACACAGACATCTTCAAATAAACCGGGCATTTCTTGAAATATAAGGAGAACCGACACCTCAGTATGTGACATTAACAACCTAGTAGGGTGTGGGCTTAGCTTAGCTCACAAGTAGTGGGTCACAACTCTATGAAGTTAAGGTCATCGAACTCACCCTGAGACCATCATGTGATAAATGTGACAAATATAAGCCCACTGTGCAGTCCTGGAAGTGCCTACCATCTTAGTATACCTTGCCTCACAGAATTCAGCAGCTAATTCACAATCAAGTGAAGTGAAAACCTTCAAATGGTAAGGCAGGCCAGACTGGACAATATGTCATATACAAGGAAAAGGTGACATTTCTTGTTATGGGAGATCTCTGACTACTACCTCTTATAATGCAAGTCCAGTGCTACTTTGTTCTCTAGAAGGGAGACACACCTCCTTCAGTGCTGCATACTTTACCAGATCCAATGTATAGACCAATGCCCTGAATCATACCAAGGTGCTCTCACTGCTTCCAGGACAGGGTGAACAATTACTGGGGCAAAATAATAAATGGCCAGAACCACTGAGATATTGTACTTTGCTACCAGCAGCTCAGAAAATTCATTAGTGAAGTTCAGAGGAGCTGGTCAAGGACAGTGGACAGCAACATATTAATGCAATTAAATACATACTAAACCATGGTAACTTAAGCCAGAACCAGCCCAAGCAGTGATCAAACCAGGAGACTGACTCCACTCCTGGTCCAAAGAAACCACCACTGTAAAAAAATCTAGTCAAATGAGTGCTTATGTATATGGGCAACAAATATGATGATCGTAATGAATCCAAATCCTTTTATAATAGCTGGGAAAATCTTTAGTAAGAGACATGGAATCATCACCAACCCAGTGGCAGAAGTGACCCATATATATGAATCAACACTGATTCAATGAAATCTTTTTCCTACCAGGTGGACAAAAAAAAAAAAAAAGAGAAACCTATACTTTGTTTTGCCTCAGTGACACTCAAAAGTGCTGGCAGTCCCACAAGGAACTTGGAGCAGGTTGAGCTCCACTTTAAGTCAAATAGTTACCCCCTGATGCTGTCATATCTAGGTTGCGGACTGATCTAACAATTAGTACTAGGGCTCTAAGATGATGCTTGAAGCTAAGGTCTACCCAAGTCACTTTCTTGCAACAGGTCGGCAATAGAAGGAGTCTCTCTATTCAGGGGAACATAAATTATGAATAATTCCACAGGAAAGCTCCAAAACAGCAAGAAAATTGTTTATTGTTAAAAAACGAAACAAAATGATCTCAGATTAAGTGCTTCATCTCCACTTGGGAGACTTCAAGAAAATAAATAAATTAGTTAATTAATCAATGGCGGTTCAAATACATATACTCAGTGTTATATTCACATTTTATATTTTCATACTTATATTTATATTTATATGTTAACATATGGTCTGAAGCATTGTTATATGTAAATGTAAATGTATTTGAACCTCCACTGATTAATTAACTAATTTATTTATTAATTATTTACTTTGTCGAATTAACTGACCAATGAAAAGTGAAAAGGCTTGGTATATATAAGTGCATAGTTACTTTATTGGATGATTCTGATGAAGTCTCCCACATGGAGATGAAAGCGCTTAATCTGAGATCATTTTGTTTCATTTTTTAACAATAAACAATTTTCTTGCTGTTTTGGAGCTTTCCTGTGGAATTATTCATAATTTATGTTCCTCTGAATAGAGGAACTTAACAGAGGGGCAGCCTTTATTGGCATCAACAGGGTCTGGTGTGATAGTTTGGTTCATGCTGTGTATTGTGAATAGAAGGAGTCTTACTGTGGACAGACTTACCACAGGAGTGCAGCACCCAAAATGGATCATCTGTTGACATGTCCTGACAACTGGCTCGTGAAGTAATTCTAGTATCCCTGGGTACCACACTATCAGATATAATGTTGCATGATCAATATGTGACTTTACCCTCTGATGTTCAAAGGAAATCCCAATGGAGAATCAGGACAGCCACTCAGAGTATGAGCCTATGAGTCACTTATCTCTAACTCCACTTGTATTTCTCCAGGAGCCCCAGTCCATGGCAGAACTTAAATACAGCCACAGGATCTCAGCGGTCATAAAGGGGTGAAGAACAGGAAGCAGCCTTCATAGCTATACCTCAATCCCTGTGTTAAGGACTAAAATCCTGTAACAATATGTAATTCAGTAACTAATTCCAGTAAGATTTGTGCAGTTGTGATTGAATACACACTACTTTTTGAATAAGTACACAGCCTGTGGTCATATTTTGTACAGCCGTTAATTCAGTACCACAAATACAACTGAAACAAGATTTATTTACTCATCCCAGTATGACAACTGCATCAACCTCCTGAAAATGAATTTGTCAAATTTCTGTGGTCTAACAACCTGTATATGTCGCCTTTGATCTAAAATGCCTATATCAGATTTGTTGTAGTGATACGTTTTTATTTAGTTATTACAATCATCTGCCACTCATTTCCACCTTAATTGTCCGAAACAGTCAATTGTGAAATATTTAACTTTGCTTCATAATGACTTATAATTGTGGGATTTATTCCATATTTTCTCATAATCCAATCATTCTTTGTCTTTGATGGAGTTTCTGACTCAATGCTAAACGTTATACTTCTCTTTGAAGATAACGCATATCCTGTAAAACATCTGTACTGCGCATTCCCATTCAAATACAAGTCCTGTCAAGTTTTGCACAGCTGATTTTATAGTGTTTGGTGACTATTTCGTTATAATATCCTTCTCTTTTTTTAGCGGTTTGCAGTGCATATGCATTAATGTTAGCGCATTAATTTCAAGTTTTTACTGAGTCAGGATTAGTATAATGGTTAAGGTGGTTACCTTGTGAAGAGTTTGATTCTCACCTTTGAAAGGGAAATTGGAGTCACACAGATGCTAATTAATGAAATTATGTTTTATGGGGGTAGGTTTGTCATAACAGTTAAGGTCTTTACTTCATTGACTCATCACACAAGGTACAAGATTTGACTCTGATCTTGGGTTACTGGCAAGGCTTAAAATGGCCCTTCAGGGCAGTTAGCTTAGTATTCACCTATGAACCTATTAGTGCAGGTAGTAACACCATAACTTGTAACTATACAGGTGAACTGTGAGTGAGGAGCTTAATTTACTGTTTACGTATTGTTCCTTCCTCCCCACTTGGAGAGTATACGCAATGGTTTAACCAATGGTATCCTGCCTCTGGGGCAGGGAGTTTGCACCTCAGATGTTTTTATTACATTTGCTGCTTCTCACTCCTTCTGTATTCATGATTACTACATAAGAAGCAGTAACACTTGGTCCATTACCTGCTACTCCCCCCACCCAGAAAGGTGAGCTTTTCTTGGCTACTCTTTTCCATCTTAGCTTAGTCCTTGGGCTCCCAAATTTGTTTATGGGTTTCAAATCACTAGCCGGAAAAGCAGACATCCCAGACGTTTTAATAAAAAAAGTGATGTTTGGCTTTCCACTTCTCTGTCATCATCACCTCTATCAACTCCAGCATGACACTTACTGGTGATGCAACACTTTCTGCATGTTTTGAAAAATAATTTACATTTCAGTGGTTTCCACTGTTTAATTTGTGTATCCAGTAGAACATTCTTTGGGTTATGCTTTGGTACAGAACTATTTCCAATGACTGACGGCACTCATCTTGTATCCTCGTTGCACACCTGCATGCATTTATCTCAGCACTATCAGCAGCTCATTGCAACATGACTTTCTCTTAGAAATAGATCTCAGAAACCTTAATAAATATGTCAGCATTTAAACTGACTAATGCCAGGGTACAATGTAGTATAACAGTTCCTGGACTCAAGAAATACACAATTTCAGCAGTGTAAGTGGCTTTGCAGGCTGGAGAATTTCCTTTGGTGCCAGAACCACTAGAAAGCTATGGTTACTCTATGATGAAACATCATTGGGTATTAAACTCCTGAGATGTCATACTGTGGATATAATACTAAACAAAGGATGTTAAAATGTCCAGTGCACTTACCTACATCTTTATAGAAATTTCTGCAGTGTCCTGGCCAAATTTTCCCCTGTCCATATAAGTATCACCCCAGATGTCCTTTGAAAATAAGCAAATTATTTGGTGGGACAAACCTGGTTAGCAAAAGCAGACGCACAAACATATCCCTATATCCTTTTCATGGATTACTTATTTGCATTTCTCTTAACTGGTGAACTTTCAGAAACTTTCAGTCTGTCATGTCACTTTGAACAAAAGTGATTAAAATATATTCTTAAATGTTTGATTTTAATGTTACATATACAGCAAAAAGTGAATAAAAAATAATTGTTTGGATCAATTAATTTCCCCCTGCCTTTCATATACCTGGACATTCACCTGATTCCTCTCCTAATTACTGGCTCTTTTGCCATTTCTCTTCACATTTCTTTTGTATTCTGCAAACATACTATTATTTTTAATGTCAGTATTGGAGGACTTGTTTGTGGAATTTACTATCCTTGTTCTATTTTAAAACTTCCTGTTTACTCTCTCTAAATTTGATCTGACATGCATGCATAGATACATACATACATACATATATATATACATATATATATATATAATATATATATATATTTATATATATATATATATATATATATTGTGATATAACCGCAAAAACAGAAGAGATAATACTTATACTTTCTGAACTTCTAAATATAAAAAAATAAATAAAATGAAAAGTGGCTGCAACAACAAATAAACTTTTAAATATTTAAATAAATAAAAATACGCAGACTAAGATATATATATATATATATATATATATATATATATATATATATATATATATATATATCAAATGTATATGTACATATATACATGCATACATATCATACTTCTCAACCTCTTAGCACAAGAAATCTGGACAAAGCCTACCATAATGGGGGGGGGGGGGCAAAGGCTCAAAAATAGGAACAGATTTTAAATACTTGTCTAATAAAGTTAGAAAGCTGTTAGAATTAAAGGGCTTGTGTTAACATGCATTTTTCTGAAGGTTATGAAGTCTGAAACTCAAATGTATGTCACTATTTAGTGACTTCAGTCCTTGGATCATCCCAGTGATTGCCAAGACAAACACAAATTTTAAGAGGAAAAGAACAAAAATATGAGGCAAAAATCTGGACAGTTGAGAGCCATAATACATATATACATACATACATACATGCATAGATAGAGATGCATAAATACATACATGCATATATATATATATATATATATATATATATATATATTTATATATATACATATATATATATATATATATATATATTTATATATATATATATGTACACACACATACATGAGTGCCTAGGTATATGCATACATGCAGACAGACAGATGCAGTGTTGTCTGCTTTATATCTGTGAGGACAACTAGCATCTTTCCCAGATTTTATTATGTTGTATTGTGCCTTTTTACCATAATGTTGTTTTAATGAAACCCTCACTTCCTGTAGTTTATCTAACCTGCCCTGGTCCCTGTATATTTTTGTACTTTCCTCGATTGTTCTGCATGTTGCACACATTTAAGTCTTTAGGTCTCATGTCATGGCTTTAGATATGTGCCTCTTGGACCATTTTAGCTTCATATCCACAATTTATTAATGAATTATGTTCCTAATGGGCCACAGTATCCCACTTAGTGACTAACAGTGAGCTACAGAGAAGCTATAATATCTTCTTAACTGTTTCTATTGGTGATGCCCAGTATTGTGTTCTACCACCCTTCCTACAGCATTATTACTCTGCTTATAGGTTTATAGTAGTTACTAGGCATACAGGATACTATAGAAAAACCTAACCCAATTATCCAATGGCACAGTTTACTGTCTGGATAAGTGAGTTGCTCAGAGAAACTCTGAAGGCAAATGGAAATTGATGGAATCAAACCTTGGACTATAAGAAGTAGTTCATTGCCATAATCCTCTGCTGTAACTGTAAGATTAATTTAGCTGCTTTTGTCCTGAGTGTGATTATTCAATGTTCAGTGTATGTTCATTTCAAACTGAGGGCCTTGGAAAGACTTTACATGACTTTGCCACAAAGCTGAGAAAATTTAAAACCATCTTCTCTCTGCCAGTCTTGCACTGCTCCTGTGTACCCTTCCAAGATCTATTGCAAATGGATTCCATATTTTGCCTAGTAAATTATCCTAATATTTCTCATGTTCTCTGCCCTGCTTGGTTATTCTTAGAATACCATCCTCTGTCTTTTAATATGCCCTCAAATTTCCACCCCATTCACTGCTCTATTCACATCTTTTTTACATTGAAATTTTGCTTTTAATCTACTTAAGCAAGTTGTTGGTTTGACTTTTTATTATTATGCATTTGTTTGCTTGCTTTGTTTACTAGAGGTGAAATTTTGTGTATCTTTTAATATGTCATTATTCAAGATTATTAGATGAATGTACCTGTTTTGCTGAACTGAGTGCTTTGATGTCAACTATCAGAATTAATGACACTTTAAAAATGATTCATTTAAGATTCTATTGAGCTGATAAAATGGTCATCATATTTTGGATGTCTGACATTCTCAGTGGGAAGCAATGAACATGTGTGTTTCATATCATATCATTCTGCATGGCAAAACAAATATTCCCACCACAAGACTCCCAAAATAGAAGGCTGATATCATGTCATTTAGAGCTTCAGCTGTACTCAAAGAACTTTTGTTTCCATTTAAATAGTTATAACTATAGCTTTCTTGAGATAGAATGTCATGCTGTTAAACCATATACACTCACTGTGCAAATTAAATGTGTGTATAAAACTACTTCGAATTGTCAAAAATATAATCAAACGTTTCCTTCAGCTTATTAACTCCAGCGTCGTGATTTGTGTGGGATCTCTTATGAAGCAGTAAATAATGTTTCAGTGGACCAGCATTCTGTCTATACATCAACAACACCTCATAACCAAATAATAACAAAGGTGAAACACTGACATACACAGACAGTATGCAGAATGCTGCTTCTGCTATAGAAACAAATCACACGTTTACACATATAGCAGCAACATTAAAAGTATAAGAATTAAAACTAAAATGCTAAACTGTTCACCATAGCTAATTAATACAATGGAAACAATGTATTGATTACATTAATATTAGTCTCTTGAGTTCTGAAGACTTAACTCCTTTCAGTAAACATTAGCTTAAGTATACAAAATGCAATCTTTCTTGTCTACAGCCTACAGAGTTACTGTGTAAAGTATGTATTCTGTACAAATTACTTACAGGCTTCTACCAAAAAGTCTTTAAACTGATGTGCTAATGTAAGGTGTAAGCTGTAATCCTCTGCCTAGAAAGAGAAAAGTTACTATGGATTTGTCACAAGACAAAAAGCACTCCAAAATTCATTGAACTACTAGAACGTTTTTGTATTTTAATGTTTTCCTTTTTTCATTTTTTTCTAACTTGAACAAGTAATACTCCATGCACTCTGTTACTTAGTAATTTTTAAAGTATTCTGGAGGTCAAAACTCCCCATAGAATTATATAATTAAATATCTATACAATTGTTAACATCATGTCTTATTTAGAACAAGAATACATAAAAAAATCATAATTCTCAAACTGCTGTTACATATTACTGGAGCTCTAGGAAATTCTGATAAATCAATAACAAAGTTTTAGACTCCTACCTGCTATTCCGGCAGCTTCTGGTTTCTCCTTCTCTCACAGTATAGGCAAAAGTACTTTATCTTCAGCAGAATCCCAGTGCTTTGTTTTTATTTGGTATCATATTTGTAAGATTTTTCCTTGGTAAGTTCCAGAACAGTGTAAGAACATCTGTAGATGTGAACACGGATGATTATCTAACTTTTGCAGAGACCTGATTAAAGAGTTTCAGAATTCGCCATCATGCACACACTCCACTTCAAGCCAGTTTTTCAGGTTGAGTCACCTGTGCTCTTCACAGCCTACAGGTAATGCACACAATGCTCTTGGCAAGTTCCTGCCTTTCAGATTTCTGCTTATTCTCTGGGAAAGTCATCAGAAGTGTGCTGCAATCCTTTATCACGTCACCGCTGACAAAGATAGTAGCACTTAAAGCGGTAGCTTCAAGCTATGTGGGGACGAGGTATTTATAGTTTCTGAATTAAATGTAGGATGACAACAATTACAATAGTAAATAATAATAAGTACATCGAAGTCCACATGGGATGTTTGTACAGTACAAAGCTACATACCATTCTGAGTATTTTCTTGATATATTGTACCTAACGAATAGAAGCATGCTTGAGTAAGAGCCCTTAGAAACAAAGTTCGTTGTCAAGTGCAGTACTATATGATTAACTTTGTTTTTCCAGTCTTTCTACATCTCATAACAGTAGTATTTTATGACTATCACTTGTAAAACAAAATGTGTTATTTAGTTATGATGAGATTCTATTAAACTGAAGCATATACTGATTGCAACTAAACACAAATTACTGTAGATAACTGTAAAAAAAAAATATATATATATATATATATATATATATATATAATATGTATATATATATATATATATATATATATATATATATATATATATATATATATATATATATATAAAGGTGAGTATGTATACCTATACCTTTTTTACCTTTTTTTTACTCTTTAGTATCTGAGTAAGTCCAAATGCATTTCTCATTTTTATGAGTAATTGGGAATACAGACTGAAAGATTAATTCAGGGGCATAACATATGCAAGTGAACCCTGGGGAGGTGGACATACCTACTTTCTGTGCAACTAAATGTTTTAACCTGACAACTTGATTACCAAGAAGTATTCATGAACTGCAACCTCAAAGATAAAACATTAGCAAAGTCAGTTTTAGTTATACTGCTGATAAGAGCAAATGCAACTGGTGGGAATATTCCATTTTAAATCAGAAGTCGGAAGCTTTAGATCCCTCTTCTGTTGCATAAATATTTTATATTTCATAACAGTTTATTTGCTTGTTTGTTTAACGCTGTACAACACTGGTCCTCAGGAATGTTTTTCAGCTCTAGACCAGGGCTATAAAAAACATACATATAAATTTAACAGTAAGCACATAACACATTAACAATAAACACATGGCAATGGTGTCAGACTGTGTCTGGCATTTCTCGAGAGCTAACTATGGCAAATGATTTGGTACACAGCATGAGCGCAAACTCATTGACAGCATAGCCTTTATGACATCATGGTGACCTGGGGTTACAGGCACACATATCTATTATATGACCTTTATGACAGTTTATAGAGTAATGTCCATGCTAATTTATAAATTTAAGCCTGTCATTGGTGTCAGGCATCCAGATTATGGAATGTATCACATCCACTGTATATAGCTGGCAAGTGGCAAATTGTGTGGAATCCATGTACCACTGCTGTAAATCAACCTGCATCTGTGGCATCTGAATATGCATCCCTGCATGTTGTAGTGGACATGTGAGAAACTGTTGTTGAAGATTGTTGGAGGACAACTGCAAAATCCCAGCAGTAGCCTTGGCTGGCCTCTGGAAGGTTGGATGGGTCAATATTGTTACTGCCATTTTGTTCTTGTTTGCAGAGGAATTGTCTGACCTCCAGCTCTGCATACCTCCATTGTTCTGCACTATTTACACTGAAAATGTAGCATTTGTACATCCCATACCGCTCAACTGTACAGATTTTCACAGAATGTCCAGATCTTGTCCTCATATTTGTGGTTCGTTTTTCATAAAATTGTGTTTTTTTCTTGCAAATTACTGGCAAATCATTAAAGCTTGAAGTTAGAAAATAATGGCAAACATTTGAGTTTCAGACTTCATAGCCTTCAGGAAATTCATGCTAATCCAAAACCTGTTATTCTATCAACTTTTGAAGTTTGTAAGAGCAATATTTAAAAATTGTCCCTATTTTAGGGCCTTCATCCCACTTTTATTTATGGCTTTGTCCAGATTTCTTGCTCTAAGAGGTTGAGAGGTATGTACATCCATATAGATATGGTCTAACTGTTCATACTGAGGGAATGATATGCGCAAAAGTCAGAGTCTAATGTGCTTTATCCCTCCATGCCAGTGGAAATGGCTAATCCCCACTATCGACCTATAGTGGTAGTAACATGCGGCTTGGCCAACAGATGATTCTGCTGCACTTGCTGTTGTTCTATATATTGTAATAGATTGTGCTGATTTCTTAATCTTTAATGACTGTAGGTAATTATGGCTGCATTAGTCTTTGGCTATAATATACAATATAAGACATGTCTGTACATACAGGTTGTGGTTTATGAATCTCATTCTGAGACATTCGGTCCATAATGGCTTTAGTTGTCTATGTGTATTGATGACTGTGAACTAGGCTTTGAGAATGGATCGTGTGTATATGTGTGAATTGCATAACTCTTTGGTATAGTGTTTCAGCTATGCAGTGTTAGTATGAGTTCCCACTATATGAATACTGCCTTTAGTCTCAGCGTGAGTTGCTCTAGTGTAATGCTTTTTTGTACATAGGCATTACACTTAAATAACTCACAGTAAGATTCTTTTGGAATCCCGTACCTAATGCCCCGTCACTCCCTTTCTGACCTGTTACTGGGGCAACATCACAGCTCCTATCGTGAACAGCCTCCCCCTCTCTCCCTCAGCTGCATATCATACTTCCTGAATATTGTTTCGGCAAATTAAACTTCAGAATCTCCTTGCTAGTTTATTACTGTGACAGGAAACATTCTTCCTCTTAACACCTTACTTTCAGTTCTACCCTAGTCATTATAGTATGAATCATGCATAGTCTGTATAGCCCTCAATTATACTAGGTCTTTATCAAACTCAACTTACTGTTCCAGATTTATGAAACTTTGCGATAAGTCACGTATGCAGGCTTCACCCATGGCCTCTATATAGTTATCATGAAGAGGTGTAAACAGTCAAATTTTTATTATTTTTTAATGGCCAATGTTGCAGGAATACATACAATCACACATGCACACTGCACACACACACACACACACACACACACACACACACACACACACACACACACACACACACACACACACACACTCACTCACTCAATGTGTGCTTGCTGTGCTCACACAAACACGTGCACTGAAACACACATGCATGCATGTGCACAAATACACACACACACACACACACACACACACACACACACACACACACACACACACACACACACACATAATTGTCGGTTCTGAAAATGGCACAGGAAGAGGAATTTAGTAAAATATAATGCCTGGAATACAGAAGATGATAATGTTCTCCTTTTTTTAAGTCACCCCTTACCTGTGTTACTACTTCCCTATACAAAACAAGCTTAGCCGGAATTGCATGGCATATTTATAATCTGTCTTTGCTTCCTCTTAACCATGCCAATAAGTTGCCAGTTTTCCTTTTTTCTTTTTTAAGCAAGAAACATCTTTATTAAGTTATCAATTATGACATAGGCAATCATACATTTTTATAAATGAAAACAAACCATAATGACATTATTGACATAATTTCAGTTACAAACATTATAGATTACAAACCATGTTGACACAATTGTAGTTGAAATATTATATATCACTTATAAGCTATCCAATCATTGTCAGTCAAACATTACATGGCTCATTCAAATCCTGGCTTCTTTCAAACATCATTCCTTCTCTGCATATATTGTTTCCATAATTCCCATTTTTTCTTATGTAATTTGCTCCTCCCCTTTTCTAAAGATCCCTGTTTCAGTTGTTTTATTTCTGTTACTATAGTCACTACTTCTAGTAAAGTTGGTTGAGACTTTGATTTTTCATTTTCTAGTAATTGCTTTTTTGGCAGTCACCATAATTAGACTCAGCAAGGCCTTACTATGTCTAGGTAATTCCGATTCCAATTGATGTAGAATTTCATCTGAGTTTCCATAAATTTACTCTACTGAATTCCAAAGATACTGGGGATTAGCAGTTTGCACTGGCATAGAGGGATAAAGCCATGACTACATCCCAGGTTACCTAAGTTTGATTAGTAGATCAAAAACCTGCTAGAAGCAGCATGGGAGAGGAGAGGGTTGGGAGGCACATGCCTGGGGTGCACGTCCCTGTGAGTTAATTCTTGGTACAACACAGAGACCCCATGGAAGCACTAACTTTAAGGGGGGAGCATGGCTGTCCTAAGGAATGACATGACTTGCAGGAGGGAGTGACTCACCCTTGCTGATGCCCATTGCATGCCAAAACCTGTCATTATGCAGTGGGGTTAGGTCTGCAAAATACACAGACACACACACACACACACACACACACACACACACACACACACACACAAAGCAACCCAAAATGTTTGCATAAATCATAGCCATTTTTGGTTGACTGTTGCTCCAGTGTATGGATAACAATTGTTGGTAGGCAGCAGGAGCAAATGTTAAAAAAACATTTGCTGGAGGTTATTAGGTAAAATCTGTGCAACACAGTAAATGTATCAGGTATAATGTGGAAGTGAACTGGGTTGATGCTAGTTTGCAGTGCAGTAAAAAGGAGAGCATGTGTACAATAAAAAAAATTATTATTAATTTATTTATTTGTCTGTTTATTTATTTATTTATATATTTGTTGACAGGGTAGAGCACTGATCTCAAGGAAAAATTTCAGCTTGTTTGCAGTTAGCAAGGTAAAGACTGAAAGACAGAAGTATCTGCCCCCATATATCTCAGGATAAAAGCAGAAAAATGTACCAACTGCCACAAAGAGCACGCACCAACCACAAATATGAATAAAAAATGAAATAACCACCCGTGTGGCTATCATGGCTAAAAACATAAACTTTAATAAAACAAAATAAAATGTGAGGATAAGCACTTTCTCGTTACTAATAACGCTTCTTCAGATCAATTTCAAAACATAGAACAATAATATTTAAAGAAAAATCCATACAAATTAAATTCGTCAAAAAAATTTGGCCAGTCAAAAAATGTTATGTGCCTGATATAGCTAAGAGTAGAAGTCAAATACAGGAAATCAGTAAACACTAGCGATTGGACGAATTTTATTGGCTAGATTATGTTTCATTGAATAGATTGTTCACACTGGTGGTTATTTCATAGAAGTAACCTTTTATGAAAACTTGCAATAACTCCTTTCTATACTCTTACTCAATCAATGGGTGTTTACTGTACTAGTCACTGATGAATGTAACCAAATGGCTGAATAAAACATCTTTTCAGCTGTATTGTTTATTATAACACACTGTGCTCCTTATAGTATATTTACTGTTTGCTCCTTTCTTAGCCTTGAAACTGTACCTTAATAACTTTTTCACTCTGTACTCTATTAGAGGGTCAGACCAGGTTGGAAGGTTTGGAGACAAAGCCAGAGAGGCAAGATTACGTTGGTTTGGACATGTGCTGAGGAGGGATGCAGAATATATTGGGAAAAAGATGCTAAGGATGAAGCTACCAGGTAACAGGAAAAGAGGAAGGCTTAAGATAAAGTTTATGGATGTGGTGAGAGAGGACATGCAGGTGGTTGGTGTGACAGAGCAAGATGCAGAGGACAGGAAGAAATGGAAACAGATGATCCGCTGTGGCGACCCCTAACGGGAGCAGCCGAAAGAAGAAGACGAAGACTACTTTATTAACATGTGTATTGTATTTACTGTATTTGCTGTACTAATCTTTGTGGAGCTTTCCTCCATGGGCCTCCACTTAAAATGGTATCCATGCCTAGTCAGACTTTCCAGGTAAGCGAATGTAAAATAAATAAAAATAAATAAATATTCCAGGATACACTGGATATATAGCATATTATTGCACTGAATTTGTATATTAATTTAATGTAATATGTATACACTTTATAACTGAATTAATGTTTTAAATCACTTATGTGGATGTGTAAAAACACATTACACTACAGGGTATCAATAAGTATCTAATTTGCAGGTGAGAATAGAACCAGTGACACAATGACCTGGACAGTGCAATGGGAGGTCATGTGGATGGAGGGGCCTAGAATCTTGTATGTCATGTGATCATGACAATGCACTTCCACTCCACATGTGCAATGACGCTCAGAGTGTTGAGCTAAATGAGAATTTCAGAGACAGTTAACCTAAACTGCCTCATCAGCATAATTGTTAGACTATGACCCATGGAACAGTCCAGTATAAAGTCATTGCCATTGTAGTGTTCATCAAGCTATGTAATCGTGTAGAGCATAACAAGTATATCCAGAATAAAATAATTATTTTGATCTACAGATAACAAGAAGGCATTCTGCGATTGCCTCAGTAACATGGTCTCACCTACAAACTTCAGTTGTCATTCCAGTAATCTAGACTTACTTTCATATGAATACTGAACTAGATGGGAGTTAATAATCTCAATAATCCTAAAGAAAGTAGTTGACTACTTATAACTAAAGTATTACCTCAAATAAAACAGATGGCTACAAATATTTAATCTACATAATAATAAAGACATGCATCTGAAGCATTTCTCCCCAGTCCTACGCTGAAAATTGGCTTGTTCCAAATTGGACTTATCCCGGTAAACAAATGTTAAACAAAAAATAACAAATACATTTGTATGTACAATTAATATATCACTTTCAGTCGATGCGTTCCTGCACTGTTGTCAGTTATTCTTTTTTCCACACTACCATACACCCAATGCCCATTATATTGTATCAGTTACTGTAAAGGCGTAAGGTTCTGAGCTGATAATGAAAGTGCGTAAGGTTCTGAGCTGATAATGAAAGTGCGTAAGGTTCTGAGCTGATAATGAAAGTTCGTAAGGTTCTGAGCTGATAATAAAAGTGTGTAAGGTTCTGAGCTGATAATGAAAGTGCGTAAGGTTCTGAGCTGATAATGAAAGTGTGTAAGGTTCTGAGCTGATAATGAAAGTGCGTAAGGTTCCGAGCTGATAATGAAAGTGCGTAAGGTTCTGAGCTGATAATGAAAGTGCGTAAGGTTCTGAGCTGATAATGAAAGTGCGTAAGGTTCTGAGCTGATAATGAAAGTGCGTAAGGTTCTGAGCTGATAATAAGCTGCTTTCTTTAGTCAAGGGTTCGATGTTCCAAGATTCGATCTTCTTGGATTCGATCATATGGTATTTTGATCTTAAGACATAGATCCAAGCAAAGGCAAGCAGAATAAAGGAAGGGCTGCAGGATAAGCAGACATTAGAAGACAATGGGATCAGTGACTGCTGTTTTCTTTTTAAAGTTTGTTTTATCAAATTGGCAAAACAGGGCAGAAGTCGGACCCTCCAAAAGCACCACCAAATCAGTATCATAGATGTCAGATGAGCAGTGCAGTCCTGACCATAAATGTAGATCTTCGAGTGTATTCACTGTTGTAGTCCTTGTTACCCTCCTTCCAGCCCCCTGACTTCTTTTGGCTATACCTTTACTCTCCTTTACTATGCTTAAAAGCTATTGGTGTATTTGCTTTTTTGTTGGAGGTGTAACCTTGTATATATATATATATATATATATATATATATGTATACATATATATATATATATATATATATATATATATATATATATATATATATATATTTTTTATTGCTTCCCATTAGGGGAGCACCTGACATCTGGGGCAAGAAAAACTGATGTAATGGCATCGGCTGCATGCTTTATACCCCTGAATACCTGATGTCATGGAAGATGAGACAGCAACCGACACAGGACCCAAGACTTTGATAATCAGGCTGACTGAGGGCTACTGCAAGCAGATAACCCAAATGTGATGACTGCAACAGTGAAACATGAAGAGCATCATTAGGTGCATACCTGGGGGCCATATCAGGGAAGGGCAGGCAGCAGATCCTCTGAATCCGAAGGTCAGCTGCATGGAGTATGGCACTTATTGCCATAGTCCATGCAGGCAAAGCGCCTAGTTGAGAAATGGATTACAGTCGTACAAGAGGAATTTTATGAAATGAAGAAGAGAGTAAGATATAGAACAAAGAATAACATTCTCTGAGGTGCTGTGTCCATGGAATGTATGATGATAGCAAGTTTTACAGCATATTAAGAAGATGAGCAGCTTGTTACATCATATTAAGAAGCTGAACAGCTTGTTACATCAAATTAAGAAGCTGAGCAGCTTGTGCAGTCCGTGGTGAATGGGTGTATAATTTAACCTGCTGCTCAGAATTAATAGTGATAGAGAGGGGGTATGCACTGTGACACCATGGGAGAGAAAATGATATAAAATGTGATGTCTATATTTTTGTCTATTTTAATTCAGACTGTAATACATTTATAAGCTATAGTTTAGCTTTTTGAAATCTGAAACAGAAACTGAACTGTAAAACTACATTTATAGGATGTCTTAACAGTAACAGAACTGCATTTGATTATGTGAAAATATGTATGGAATATTGAATACTGTTTTGCTGGGAAATGCAGTAATTATAAAGAGATATCTCAAGCTCAGGAAATAATTAATTGCTTGCCTGAAATTGCAGAGAGGTTATAAATGATGCAGACAGAAAACTCTTGAACCCTTGAGTTAAGGCTGTAAAAGATCCAGCTACCTGGAGGTAATAACAGTATATGAAATGCTGTTAGTCTTTCTGCTGTATTTACTGTATGTAAGAAAAACCCCAATGTAATTTAATTTGGTTGTGCTGGGGAAGAAATCATAAGCTACATGTTTTGGAATGATCTAAGCATTTAAAGTCAGTCCTGCTGTAAACTTGTGGCAGTATCTGTGCAAAGTGCTGTTTGCAATCTGTCTGTACTGTATTCTAGTAACTCAGCAATTAGGCTCTGTAGTCTTTCAGTTAGAGACAGACAGCTTATTTACCTAGTTAGTGTTTCTATTTTAAGTATTCCATCTGTATAATGGATTATTTTTTTCTGTTATTTGTACAGTTCCATTTACCTGTGCATATTTAATTTTTATCAGGAGTAACTTTTTTCATCTTTTAAGCATTTTTTTTGTTTATTCACTTTTAAGGTCTTGTAGATGGCATTTATTTTTTATTATTTATTATCTGAGGAAAAAGTATTATTTAACACTGTACAGTTATCAATTTTTTGCAGCTGACTCCAACATTAAGCCACTGGCACATAACCAGTGTTGTACTTTTATATCTATACTGAACAAAAGTGACACAGTAACAGGAGTCTTGCATCCATAGCCAGTGGCAGATCTACATAGCCAGGACATAAGCTAATTTTGTGTGTGTGTGTGTGTGTGTGTGTGTGTGTGTGTGTGTGTGTGTGTGTGTGTGTGTGTGTGTGACTGTGTGTGCATGTGAGTGTTTAACAACTCATCTCTGTACATGGTCAGTGCATAGCCATAATCTGAGTGTGAATATTGAAAGTCCATACCCAGGGCAGCAGTGTATATCCCCTGTATGGTCTTGAGGCCAGTTTGTATTTATTTAATTGTTCAATGAATCAGATTTGTGAGCATCTTTTCCTCTTTAAAATGTTGGGTGCCTGAGGTGTGACTCAGGACATCATCTTTCTAGTGGCTGTCAAACCTTTTTGTGGGCAGAGGAACAGATGCAAGGACCATAGACCCTATCCCTCACATATGTGGTGTACTATACTACTTGGCAGTGCTGGGATTCAAACCCCATCATCTGGTGGCTGTGTGGGATATTAGAATTAAATGTATTTAGCCAGTAAAGTGGTTTTGTATCCAAAGGGGTTTGTGCCCACACAGCCACAAGATAAATGTACAGAACTTTAATTTTATACAGCAGTTATTTTATTTTTTACTTAAAATTATATTTAGGAAAACAGGCAGAGATTAACACATCTGACAAATATGCAATGTTGCCAATGTCACACTTCATGATGAGGTGTGATGTGAAAGGAGTCCTGCATGTAAGTAGGCCTGAGGAAGATTTTGTGCACACAGCTTAACAACTCTGAAGACAACCTAACAGGTGTTGTGTGTGCAGTAGGCAGGCAAAGGATAATCTAGTCCATGCACAGAGGACCTCAAACTCAACTGGAATTACAGAGACTGGCAATGGAGATGAAGCATCTAAAACTCAGAGCAGCTGAGATAATGTAGCAATTGAAGGCAGAAGACAGATAGAGAGAGAGAGAGAGAGAGAGGGAGAGAGAGACAGACAGAGAGAGAGAAGCAGACCCAGCATGAGCTTCAGATGAGCACCTTTGCCAAGGGCATGTGAGGAAGGGAGAAAGCTGATTACTAACTCCAAGATCAGTACAAACCTTTTCCCACAATATAAAGAGGGAGTGACTTTGTGATAGTTTTATTCATGCATTTTAAAGGGTGTCTAATCAACACCATGGCTCCCAAGGGCAGTGAATAAGCTTGTTAATTCCTCTGCGCATGGGAAAGGCCAGGCAGGCATTTTCCATACTTATTGATTTTAATTGATTCAATTACATTCCATGAAATGCTTACTTGCATATTTTAAAAATGACACCTGAAACAAATAGAAATATAATCAGTGAAAATAAGAGAAAAGCAGATGATAGAGTAAGTGAATGCATTGCAGAAATGAACACTGATTTTCAAAGACTGGTGAATGGATGTTAGATTATTACCACAACTGAAATGCTTGTAGAGCTTTTGTTGAAGGAACAAGCCCTCAACACTCTGCTTGAGAACAGTGGAATGTGATTGACAGACCAGAACTGTAACACTACTGATGAGATGGGGAGGAAGGAGGGAAGCTCCATCTTGTCAGCAGGTTGTGAATACATAGGAAGGGGGTACCAAGCACTGCATATGGGTGTAAGGGAAATTTTGTGATACAGAACAGGTTAAGAAGGAAATACAAAACTTTGTCCGACAAGAAGTGAGCCAGCAAACAGAAGAGATCTCCTTCTTATTCTTTTGATAATAAAGCTTATAGAGAGGGAATTTACCAGTGAAATCTTTTCCATTGTTCCAAAGGAAAATGTTTGAAAGACAGAAAAAAGCATGGGAATTGGCTAGAAGAACTGGATGTATCTTGGACTTGAACCAGAGTCTGGAGTTGGGAGATGGAGATAAACAGGAAGAAGACCAGTAACACTGAAATTGGTAAGTAAATGTGAGATTATAAAGCATCAATCCCATTTAGCTTCTTTCTGTTCCATGGTCAACGACCACTGGTTTTAATTTTCAGACCCTATAAAGGAACACTGGCCATAACAGAGAAGTTTAAAACCTTCATTAAACAGAATGCCAGAAGATTTTGTTTAGCACTTTGTCAAGCATTAAGATGCTAGAGATATTTTATAGTATTATTTACTTTTGTATTTGTTTACTGGGGTAGAGCATTGATCTCCAGAGACCTTTTTCAGACTCAGCCCAGGAATGCAGTCTCTTTCAGTGACTTGCTCAGAGTCACACAGTTAGGCAATGGAGGCATTGAGAATTAAACCATGGACCACTGGAAACAGCTTGCTAAAAGATCCTTAATCCTGTGTGGTAACTGCCAGACCTGTATACCTTGAAAGGTATCAGACTACCTAACAGAGTCACTTTTAAGCAACCCACTGACTATTTAGGATATTTCATTGGGCTATCTACCATTGAAAATTGTAATCCCAAGAGTTTCTGACCTGGCTGTTAGGTATATTAGTTAAGGGTTTGTAGAAGACAACATGGCTCCCTACTGAAATGTCAGTATTCGTTATGCTGAGTGCCGACACACTGAAAAAAAAAAGACTGGAAATGCAGGAGAAGAACAAACGCTGGACATTGCTCTTCTCTTTTAAACTGCTTCTGGGAGGCAAGCCCCTCGAACCTCGATATACCAACGCTGACCTCAGAGAAAAGGGACTGTTCTGAGAAATAGCACTTATAGAATTCGTATTTGCAAGTCCATTTTTTGGGCCATTAAGTCTCCATGTTTCGAGACTCACTCAAACAGGTTCAGACATTTCAAATGGTTACCGAACAGGGACAGAAAGGCTTGCCCTCACAAAAAAAAAAAAAAATTGTTGACACATTCAATTAGATGATCTTGAATCTTGGATCACTTAAAAGAAATTTGGTTAGATGTACCATTACCCCTTCAGAAAGACAATGAAAGGTATGAACCCAGATAAAAAACTATCACAGCTCAAGATGGGCAGGTTCTTGTTTCTGTGTAGAAATGCTAAGCCTGTGGGTTCTTGTTCAGATATGGAAATGTTAAACATCCAACCACAAATGAGAAATCTGCTATGCTATTTCCAAAAGAAAGCTTGAGGCCATGGACTTGATGATGTCTGAGAGTCATATATTTATTTATTTGTATTTTTTAACTGTGGTAGATCACTAATCCACATGGACCTTTTTTAGGCTAAGCTTGGGAGTACCTTATTTCTCTATTGTCCCGATCATCCAGATTTTTGTCTCATATCTTTGGTATTTTCCTTGTAAAATTTGTGGTTCTCCAGCAAATCACTGATGATTGAAGTCACTGAATAATAACAGATATTTAAGTTTCAGACTTCCTATCTTTCAGAAAATACATGCTAATGCAAAACTTACTATTCTAGCAACTGTCTAAGTTAATTAGAGCAATATTTAAAATCTGCCCATGATTTCATCCTTTCTCTCCCATTATTTTTGGCTTTGTCCAGATTTTTTGTGCATAGAGGTTGAGATATATGGGAAGCACTATCTGGTTAAGTGACTTGTCCAGAGTATCCCAGTAAGCAAATGAAGGCTAGAGGAATCAAACCCTTGAGTACTGGATGCAGTTCAGTAACAGTTCATTGCCTTAATCTTCTGAGCTTCCATAACATTTCAAAATGTTGTGACACAGGCCATTTAGTTTTGTTCAAGACACCATTAAAATGATAAATATCACTTGGGCCATATTGTTGCAAGAATTGTACTTTCATTCATCAGTGGACATAAAACAAATAATTTGCAAAATATGTGTGCACCAATTGTCACAAGTGATAATTCAATAAAGGTGTTTGAAAAAAATCTAATATGGTAGCCAACCCAAAAGCTTGGACCCTGTTAGGCAGCTGACATTTGATGACCAGCTTCTTACTCCTGAATGTCCAGGTAAATCTAGACAATGACAAGGGAAAGAAAAATGTTCTACACCATAACCAGAGAAGACTGGACATCCTGCTCAAGCCTACATCATGATCAGACTGGAACAGGCATTGTAATCTATGACATATGATGTTAGGGCACACCTTTGTATTCAGCATTACGTTAAAGAGAGAGAGAGAACTTC
Organism: Protopterus annectens; assembly: GCF_019279795.1. Taxonomy (NCBI): domain Eukaryota; kingdom Metazoa; phylum Chordata; order Ceratodontiformes; family Protopteridae; genus Protopterus; species Protopterus annectens. The sequence goes on from NC_056726.1 coordinate 1,558,871,942, forward strand.
AGCAGAAATCCACCAACATATATGTACTTTTATTAATGTGATGATATATTGAATACACTTTTTCTTTCGGCTTTTCCCAGTTAGGGGTCACCACAGCAGATCACCTGTCTCCTCGATTGGCAGTGGAGTTTTATGGTGCCAAGTTGCCAGCCCGGGACCCAACCTTCCACAGAAGGCACACACACACACACACACACACACACACACACACACACACACACACACACACACACACACACACACACACACACACACACACACACACACACGCCTGGAGCCAATTTAAAGTGTCCAATCCACCTACAGCATGTCTTTGGGATGTAGGAGGAAACCGGAGCACCCGGAAGAAACCCAGGTGACCACAGGGAGGACATGAAGACTCTGCACAGAAGGCACCCCAGCCGAGCATCAAACCAGAGAACCTCCTGCTGTGAGGCAGCAATGCTAACTGCTGTACCACCATGGCCGCCCTATGATATATTAAATACACTACAATGTGGATATCCTGATTAAACATATTACGCAGAGTTGTACTTTTATTTAAACCCTGGTCAGTTCAAAGAGGGAAAACAGTATGAGGTTACTTTATTTATTCATTTTAAATCTCCTGTCAGTAAGGCGAAAGGCAGTTTAGATTAGGATGCACGTATATTATTCAGGTTTTATATCAGTCTATAAGTTGTAGAATCAAATTGTCTATGATTCTGGCCATTGCATTTTTATCAGGTATTGCCTCAAGAAAACTGACTTGTAACTTATATTTGACTAACATGATTCACTCATGAAAATGCTAACATAAGTCACATTAGTATTTTTTATTATTTTATTTTACTTTGTAATTAAGTTTAGTCAAAATGAAATAAGGGTAATTTATACAGGAGGCTTAGGAAGAAACGCTCCTTGTTACAAATTTATGGGATCTGTTTTAAAACTGTATTATTATTGCTGTAGTCAATCAGTCTTTGAGGAGAAAACTTGAAGTACCTACAAGGAGCCTACATGGACACTAGAAGAATGTGAAGACATTACACTGAGAGCATCCAGAGGCCATGATAGAACCCTGGTCCAAAAGGCTCCAGTGTGAACCACTGCATCACCATGTCATTGACATGTGCTATCCAGTAAAGCTAAAGATGATGTTCATAGGATCATAGAAAGTTACTAGGCTATTGGCCCTGAGACCCTTACAAGTCTAGCCAAGAATTTAGCCCCTGTTCCAACAAGTCAGCACCCGATGACCCTGTCCAGCAGGAACACAGATGGAATCCCAGGGATGTATTTTCTGTTCCCCATCCAGTTATCCAGGTTGCACTTAAAAAGGATTAATGAGGTACTTTGCTTGATGTGGAGAGGGATTCTATTGCACAGATGGGGGAGTCTCTGGGACACAAATCTGTCCCACCAAGAGGTCCTATTGATGTCACAGACCAGGTTGAGGTCATGAATGTGGGTTACTTGAGTGGAGCTTAACTTGTGGATATGAAGCAGTCCCATCAATGTGAGGTCTGAGATTGCTTTGCATGCCAGACAGAGGTCACCTCTGAGCAGTCTGTATGAGACTGAGTAGAGGGACAGGGCTTTTAGCCTATTTGGGTAGGGCAGATGTTTGAGGCCCTGGATTCTCCTGGTGAGGAACCTCTGTGGTCTCTCCAACTACTGCATGTGCTTTGTGAGGTATATGCCAAAAGGGGCATTGTACTCAGTAATAGGTCTTATAAGGGAAGAATACAGGGATGTTGTGACCTCCTTGTCCCTGGATGAGATACCCTTACTAATGAGGTGGGCCATGTAGAAAGCTTTCTATACAACGGAGGTAATATGATGGTCAAAAGTCATCCCTCATGACTGATTGCATGCTTAGGACCTTATTATTAATGTGATAATTTGTGGGGGCATCATTCTCCCCAAAGGGGATGATGATGTATTTTTTGGCATTCAGTTTGAGGCCATGTTTCTGGCACCAGTCATTTGTTTCGGTGAGACTTGCTTGGAGAATGTCCACATCACTAGGGATATTGATGACAGTGCCCAGCTTGCAGAAACAACAGAGGGCCCAAGACTGATCCCTGGGGTCATTACAGGTCTACTGCTTGAGGTAGCTTCCCCTATTTTGACTAGGTGGGTTCTATCAGTGAGCCAGTTTGCTACCCATCTGGTAACATACAGATTGATGCCTAGTTGAGAGAGTTTATCTATTATACTCACATGGGGAATAGTACTGAATGCTTTGGCCATGTCAAGGTAGGCAGTGCGAACTGTCTTCCCCTCGTCCATGGCTTTGGTGACTGCCTCAAAGAAGTTGATCAGATTTAACAGGCATGGCCTCCCCTTGATGAAACAAAACTGTGTGGGATTGAGTGTTTGGAGGTTGCCAATGTCCTTGTTAATGAGGTCCATGATAATCCATTCCATGGTCTTGCAGATCAGGCTAGTTAGGCTGATGGGTCTAAAATTTTCTGGATCGGTGGATGATCCATCTTTGTGAATGGGATGACAGTGGGCACCCTCAACTCGGCTAAGATGAAACCGGTACTCAGACTTTGGTTGAATAGAGTGCCTAATGGTGCACAAGCTCCTGCCTAAGTTCATGGAGGATGCAGCCTGGGATGTTATTGGGTCCCATGGAGGCTGTATTTTTTTTTGCCTTTGAGAGGGCAGTGATGACTTGCTCCCTAGAGATAAGGGGAGGGGGGCAGGCAATGGGGATGTCCTGATTTACTGATGGTGGGAAAAGAGGTGAAGTTTTCACTGAACCTGTCTGCTAGCGGGTTGGCTATATCTATGGCATTTGTGTATGCGGTGTCCTTGATCACCAGTTCTGAGCAGATCTGAGTGCTTCCTTTAAGATTGTGGACATATGTGAAAAAGATCTTCTGATTGTCTTTAGTAGATTTGGCCAGTTTGGTGTCGAAGTTTGCTTTGGAGGATTTCACTAGTGCTCTTATTTGCTTGTTGAGGCTGAGGAGAGATTGCTTCCAATTAGGCACCTGCTCCTTCTTGGTCCCGGACAGCAAGTTTTTCCTGTTACTATAGAGTTTATTTATTGCAGATGTCCACCAGACAGGTTTACTCTTCTTTGAGGAGAAGGATTATGTCCTGTCTGGTATTCCTGACTCCATGCAGCTATATAAATGCTTGTATAGTACTTTGGTGTTGGTTTGGACATATGTTCCAGTTACTATGGATGGGAAGGGGCTGTGAAGCTGTTCTTATCTTCTCTGAGGAGGTTGACCCTATCGAGGGAGATGGTGACTTTGAAAGTGACTACTTTGTGGTCGGATCCTACCAGGGAGGATAACACTGTAGGGATGTTGCAGTGGTTGCTCATGTTAGTTAATACCAAGTCCAAGATATATCACCTCTTGTGTGGGTGATGACCAGCTGGTCCACGGCATTTACATTGACAAAACCAAGGAGTCTCTGGGCATTTGTGTTTTAGCGTGAGTAATTCTTCCAGTCTATGGATGGATAGTTAAAGTCACTCTGGATCAAGGTAAAGGGTTGAATCTTGATAGATTCAAAGAGGTCCAGATAAGTGGAGTGGGCATCTTGAGTCAAAGTTGCAGGCTACAGTTGTAGCTAGCTATGACTTGAATAGGGGTCTTGTCAGTGGTTAACTGTACCTAGAGTGTCTTCTGTGTGGCATACTGTTTGACCAGCCTGGAGATGTGTATGCCTTTAATATATATTCCAACTCCCCTCCTTTTGCTGCCCACGATTTTGGGTCTGAATGTATGATAGGATAAGTAACCTGGGATAATGGCTGGGGTGCTCTCTGCAGCTTTGAACCATGCTTCTGTGACTGCCCAAATGTCAGCATCTTCCAGGGTTAAGAATGCTTGCAATGAGTACAGTTTCATGTTTAGACTACTAGTGTTTAGCAGTATGACCTTTAATTTGTCTTTTGATGAAATTTTCATGTTGGTAGTTTTGACCTCATGGCATTGCCTAAAAAAGGCACTATGGGGAAGGCAAGAACCTTTGCCAGAAGCCTGAAGCCCAAGGGAGACAGATGCAGGCAATCTCTAGCAAAGCATCGTGGTCTGTCAATCATGTCTTCCCAGGCTGTCAGGTACTGGATCCCCTTGGAATGACACCAGAAACTAAGCCAATTGTTAATGTCAATCATTTTCTGTTTGTACTGAGGCATCATTATGCATATCAGTAAAATGCTGCTTAAGGCTAGGAACATACCTGCCTGGGACACATATTCAGTGAGCTCGAGCATACCTCTCTTCATATAGTCCAGGAAGGTACGTCTCAAGTCATTCACGCCAACATGGACTATGACAGAGTCATAACAGTACCTGTTGTTGAGAGACTTGAGTGCATGGTTGATGTGGCTGATTCTGGCACCTGGCAAACAACTAACCATGACTTTATCCTTATCCAGAATCTCACAATGGAGTCTCCTATGACTAATACATTGGGTTTATGCTTGGGCCTTAGTGGCTGTGAGACATAGGTTTTTGGACTATGTATGGTGTCTGGTGTGGTGGGCAATGGAGTTCACGGGTGTTTTTGCCTCAGAGGTCCCTTTTGTTTGGGTATGCTTTGTTGAGGACCTCTGCATATGTGGGTGTATGTTGTGTAGGTGTGGGTGGTGTTTGAGGTGTGGTGATTATGAGGTGTGGTGATAACCTTCTCAGTGCCAGATATACTGGCTCGTGAGGGAGGGAGCATAGTCTCTAGGTTCTTAATATAATTGCATCTCTCACAAATTGTGTTCCTAGGTGGTAGTAGTAGAGGGTTGTCCATGTACATAAGGCAGTTGTTGCATGATGCTCATATCAACCAGACTGGCAGGAGAAACTGTAGGAAATTGTCCATCCATATTTGTCAGAATCTGAGGGAGAGAGGCCAGAGAGAGCTAAGTGGAGAAAGAGTGGAAGGTCTAAGAGGAGTACTATTAGGTGATCACACAAGTGCTACTAAGGGAAACTTGTAGCTGGAATACCTCACAATGAGTTAAAAACAGTGCAGCTGCAGTGTGTGACATGCAAACAAGCCTAAACCAGCTCAAACATGGGGTTTGAATACCACAAAAAAAAATAGAAGTTATAGTAAAACAGAAATCTAGCCAATCCTGCTGGTCCTTGCTTTCTTTACCAGCCTGTGCCAGACAATGTCCAGGCAGCTCTGCTGCTCTCTCTAGCAGAGGATATAGGCCCCTACCAACACAAGATGGCTGCCAGAAACACAGAAGGCAAAAACAAACAGCTCTGGATGCAGCAAACCGTGTATCCAGACTATGCTACTCAATTTAAGAGTAAAAACACAGTGAAACTCACAAAAAAGCACAGATTAACCACTTACAGACAAAAACAGAACTCACAGTATGAAAAAAATACAGTCAAACAGTAATGGGATGCAGTAAAATACTGTTAAACAGTAATGACTTGCAGTAAATAGCAATGAAATACAGTTAAATAGTAATGAAATTAAGTTAATCAGTAAATTGCTTTAAAATAGTGCAAATGTGATAAATTAACTCACAATCACAACAGTAAAAAAACATCTCAAAGCAGCAATTCAGTAGAATACTGTCTTCAATTTACTCAGGCTACCGACAAGCAGTATCAAATGTGGCAAACTAAATCCAGTTGAACACCTAAGCACAAGCAGCAAAATGTTTGCACAGGCTGACACTGGAGTGCAGTGGTGCATATTGCTGTATTTTAGCCGTTGGTTCTGAAGTTCAAATCTTGACTGGGGTTCATAGGTGTATACTAGGCTAATGACGACTGGAGCGTTTATAAGCTTAGCCATGCAACCCAACTGTTTCCTACAAGGTATTGTGCCTTAAAGGTTATTTTAAGTGACGTATGTTAGTTAGGGCATGATTTAATGACTGTCTCTGTTCATCATAGACATAGGTGTCAGACCAGCTGTTAATTTCCGATTTCCCATTTACTGGTCCAGGTTGTGCTTGAACAGGGTTATGGAGGGGCTCTGCTTCACATGGATGAGAATCTTATTGCAGAGAGTGAGGACTCTCTGAGATATATAGCTGTCCTTCCAACATCTCCTATTTAAGTTGGAAGCAAAGTTTAAATCCTTAGATCTAGTAGTAGTTCAGGTGCTGCTCATTTTCCAGATATACAAAAGGGTCATCTGTGCAGGATCCAAGAGTGCCTTATATGCCAGGCATAATTTGCCTATCAGCAGTCTGTAGGAAACAGAGTATAGAGATAGGGCTTTGAGGTGGTCTGGATAGAACATTTTATTTATGCCTTGTCTTCTTTCTGTGAGTAACCTCTGTAAATGTCCCATGTGTTGATTGTGCCTGGTCAGTTTCATACCAAGGGAGGCATCAAACTCGGCAATGGTCTTATGAGGGCAGAGTACAGTGGCACAATGACTTTGCTGGACCTAGATGCCATGCCCTTACTTTTAAGTTGAGCAGCATGGAATAATTTCTTACTACCCTAGATATATGTTGGCCAAAAGTCAGGTTACTGTCTTCATGAGTCTCTAACTAGTTTCTTTGGATAGCCAACTTCCCAAAAGGTACTCTTATGCATTCCTGGTATTGAGTTTTAAGCCATGGCTTTGGCACCAGTCATTTGTCTGTGCTAGACCTTCCTATAAGATATTAGTGTGTTGGGGGTTTCTATGGTTCTCCTAACTTGCAGTCATCTACAAACTTGGTAAGCCAGAGGCCCCTGACATTGCCCTTGACTTCCAACAATAGATGCCAAAGAGGAGTGGATCCAGAAGAGATCCCTGGGGGAACATACTGGTGACCAGCCTCTTTGTGGAGGTGATCTCTCTAGTCATAGCTTCCTGGGTCCTGTCTCTGAGCCAGCTGGCTATCCAGTGAGTTACATAGAGGTTTATACCTAATTTCATGAGTTTGTTTACGATTTCCAAGTGGGGTATTGTATCAAATGCCTTAGCTAGGTCAAGGTAGACACTATGCACCATTTCTCCCACATCCATTGCCTTGCTGACATCTCAAAGAAGTCTACCAGGTTCAATAGGCAGAGCTGTATTTGACAAAATCAAACTGGATTGAGTCCAGTGTGTAAAGGCCTCCTATGTCATTGTTAATCATTTCCATGATAGTTCTTTCCATGACTTTGCATATAAGACTAGTCAAACTAATGGGTTTGTAGTTTCCAGGATACATTGATGGGATGCTCTTGTGCAGAGGGATGATTGTTGCAGTCCTCTACTCGAGTGGCACAAAGCCTGTCTGGAAGCTATGGTTGAATAGTAACTACAGTGGTTCTGACAAAGTCATAGTTCAGGCTATTTACAAGGCATCCTGGGATATTATTGGGGCCCATCAAACATGTATTCTTGGCCTTGTCTAAAAAAGGCTCTATGGGGAAGGATTGCGTTTTAGCCAATATCTGAAAGCCTAGTAGGGACAGGTGCAAACCATTCTTGGAAAAGCAATGTAGTTTGTTAACCATGCTCTAACAACTTGACAGATATTATATCCTTGCAGAATAGCACAAAAACCTAAGCCAATTTTTAAAGTCGGTCATCTTCTATTCATATTGTAGCATCATCCTTGGTAAAGGTAGAATGTTGCTGAAAGCTAGGCACATACAAAACGGTGACACATAGTCTGAGAGCACCATAATGTCTCTCTTTATACAGTCTAGGGAGGTAAATCTCAGGTCATTTACACCTGCATGGACTATGACTGTATCATACTGATGTCTGTGGTGCAGTGACGGGAGTGCATGTATAACTTGGCAGTTCCTGGCCACTGATAAGCAACTGATCCTCATTTTCTAATTGTTCAGCTTGGCGAGCAGGGCATCAGTATGCTGTACAATGGACTAGAGTTCTGAGTAGTGTATTGGCTTGCCTTATGGACTTAGTAGTTGAGACTGCTGTGCATATGTCTGTTTGTGCAATGTTAGGTGTTGTTTCTGTTGAGTGCTTCTGGATTTGCTGAGGATAATTTTTGCAGGTGGAATGCCTGAGAGTTCTTTGGGGTTTGGAAAGATTGCATTTAAGCACCTCAGCATAAGCAGGTGTCTATGTGTGGTGTTCGTACTATGCGTGCTGGGTGTAGGGTGTGTGTTTCTGACAACAAGATTGTTATTATGAATGCTTGTACATGAGAGTTTTGCCTTTGGAGACATTGAATATATATACCTCTCGCATACAGTTTTTGTTTCTTTAAGGATTAATGGCTGTCAGTGAACATTAGACAATTGTTACATTATCTTACTATAGCCATATGCACCAAAGTGGCTACAGAGAAATTGGAAAGGTGCATATCCATGATGTCAGGTCCTTTATTGGGTGTTCTACAGGGGTGCACTGCACAGGGGGTTAACAGTGGGCTGAATAAGAGGGCTAGAGACTAGACAAGGCTATATAATGCTAAATTTAAGGGGCACTCAATGCACAAAGTAGTTGCTCTACACTCACCTAGTTACTGGTACAATTTCAGTGGTGGTTTTACAGGGAATATTAGTTTTTTAGGTGTCTGCATCTATGCAGGGCACTACTAATCACTGCATGATGATGATCAGTGGCACATAAATGTGTTGAATTTATACAGGCTGTGAAAACACAGGGAACTGACTTCTAAGCCCTCTGGCCAATAAAACAACCATTTCCTTATGTGTTTCCCAACTCAGCTAGACCAGGCCATCAGCTACTGCCACTAGATGAAATATCCCAGTCTTCTTAATGTAAAAACACTAAAAAGATTGCTTGAGAGTATAATGCTGCCAGAAAATAACTTAAAGAAACTACCGAGCAAGGAATTTTAAAGTATTAGGGACCTTCAAAATTATTTAAAGTGCAAAATCAACAAATAAAGCAAACATAAAGCAGTAGCACTCTACAACATCTAACTAAAATGAAAAAAAAATTGTATTATTTGCCAAGGATGGAGCAGGATTAAATCAAAACCCCCTCAGAGTGTGCTGAGGGAACCAAGCAAATGGGAGTGCTGTAAAAATGAGCAGGAGACTGTGATGTTATGAGATAGTGCCATCTGTGCTAGGGAGAGTAGAGAAGTAAGCATGCATATGACAGCATAGATAGCTGGAGTTTTGTAAAGAATTTTATTTTATTTGACTATCACACTGATTTGTACAGATGTTTGAGTTAAACATATATTTAAGTTACTTGTGTTAGAAATGCATCAACAGTAGGTCCTGCTGGACAGAAAGATGTGTGCATGTATATTAGGCTGTATTGTTGTAACTGATCAAATGTGTATGTTTATCATAGGTTCATAGATTCATAGGCTATCTGCCCGAAGGCATTTATAAGCATAGCCGGAACTGTGTTGACTTTCGCCACCTCCTTAGATTAGTTCCCTGTGCCTCTGTCCAGCAGATCCATTGAAGTGATACCCGGGGTAAGCTTTCTATTTCCCATCCACTTGTCAAGGTTTCACTTGAAGAGTGTTAGCAAGGAGCTCTGCCTAATGTAGATTGGAATCTTGTTCCATAGCATGGGAAGTCTCTAGGACAGGAATCTATTCCTCCAGCACGTCCTATTTATTGTTATGGTGAGGTTTAGATCTCTAGAATGTGTGGCTCAAGGGGATATGGTTTTCTTTAGCTGGAGCATGTCGATCAATTCTGGGTTGGACATGGCCTTGTATGTCAGGGATAGATCACCTTTGAGTAGGCGGTATGCAGCCGAGTACAGCTGGGGTTTCTTCAGTTGAGCTGCATAGGGCATCTGTTTGAGACCAGTGATCCTCTAGGTGAGGTACTTCTGTGGTCTTTCCAGCTGTTGCAGGTGTCTTATAAGGTAAATCCCAAATGGGGCATTGTATTTTATGATGGGTCTGATGAGTGATGCGTAGAGGGGCACAATGACCTATTTTGATCTGGATGCAAACCCTTTTGTGATTAGGTGGGCCACATAGAAGGATTTTCTAACCACTTTGGCAATGTGATTATCAAAGGAGAGATTACTATCTACTTGGGTCCCCAGATCCCTTATTATATCTTCCTTATTTAGGGGGCTACCACCTATGTGGTAGTTTGTGGGTATTTTGTTTTTTCCAAAGGGGATGACTATGCACTTTTTGGTATTTAGCTTGGAGCCATGGTTTTGACACCAGTTATCTGTCTCAGTGAGACCCTTTTGGAGAATTTCTGGGTCAGCCAGAGAGTCAATTATAGCCCCTAGTTGGCAATCGTCTGCGAACTTGGTCAGCCATAGACCTCCTGTGCTTGCCTGTACCTCTGAGAAGTATATGCCGAACAGGAGGGGTCCTAGGACTGAGCCCTGGGGAACGCCACTTGTAACTGGTTTAGAGTCAGACCTAGCTCCCGCAACTCAACACAATATCAGAGAAACCTGGAAGGGTGGAAAGTTTAAAATTCTGTTATAGCTTTCAGATGCTGCAACAGACCTTAGCAAAGATCTGTGTATGTATAGAACCAAAGTCAGGTGATCAGATGTGATGTCATTCTCTAGCCAGCATCTGATTTCTTTGGAACTGTAGCAGCAGCACTTTGGAACTTTAACAGGAAAGATTTTTGACAGGATATATATGTCACACACCCACACAGACAAAGACAGATATCATCGGCCTTTTGCTGTGGTAAGACACAGCACACATTAGCTTGCCTTGCTTTAGTAAGTAGTCAGGGAACAGTAATTCTTTAGTCGGTTAGGGGCATTTAGGGAGAATAGTTTAAGATTGTTTTCTGTATCTGTGAGAAACTATCCAACTGTATTACTTTTATATCTCTGTGGTTGAAACTCTGTTGTTTATTGTATTCAGTATTGTACTGTTTTCTGTTTTATTATTTATCATTAAATATTTTAATACATTTCATTGTGGCTGGTCCTTTAGATAATACTTATGCTTGTTTTAGTGACACTGTGGCTGCTATTGAAAGCTTTCTGCTTTGGTCACACCCTACCATTTTTCTTAGTATTAAGTTTACACAGTATAATTGGGTACCCTTTGTAAGAGCCTTAGTGTAGCTGACTGGTGGCAGCATGATTACTTCAGAGTCTGGGCAGAAAGAGGCACAGCTAGTAAATCTGTACCAGTGTATGTGTGTGTGTGAAACTCAGATATCCTACTGTGTGTGTCAGCTACTGGGAACAGGAACACAGAGCTCCAAAGTGGTCAGTGTGGCATTTTGTATGGGCCTGGAGAGAGAAAGAGATTCCAGACCCTGGTTTGGAGTGTGCTGCCTATGTGCTCTTAAGGGAAATTGTACTTGGTGCAGGGAGCTGCATCTGAAAAATACTGTGTGAATCCACCTTTGCTCTTAGTGACTGTCACTCAATGGAGTCAGTGGTGAGGATTGAGTCTCCTTAATTGCTGGCCTGGAGTAGGGACCCATCACAGAGACAGTTAGTATAAAGGGGGTTTACTCATGAGCAATACTGGTTTGCTGGGTATGCACTCAGTATTATGTGGTTATATGGAAAAACAATGGGTGTGACAAGCACTTAAATAACTTACATGGCAGACAATAGCAATGAAGGGGGGGTGGGAGGGACATTGGAAGTCAAATTACCATAGGGGCAGAAGCAAGAGATACAGCCTTTTAAAACCACAACAGCAAGAGGACAAGAAGGTAGGGGTAAAATTCAAGCTGCAAGAGGCAGTTCTTACTTTTCTGTTGTTTTATTACTCATAAGCTAGATTACTTTAAGTATGTAAGTGGGAAGTGTTTGCACACCAAAGAAGCCTCAATGGCCACACTAATTCCAGGGACAGTGATATATAACTTTAAGAAATCAGCAGTAATCCAATCAGTAAGAAGATCAGCAAAAAAACAAAACAAAACAAAAAAAAAAGTTCTAACTAGAGCCCTAAACTTGGAGGCACAGCTTCACTCTCACAAAAGCTGTGATTGAACCTGATGCCCATTAACTTCTTTTATCAAAGCAGATTCATCTAAAGTCTAATCATGTGTGGAATCACGTCTTCATTATGTTTGCTTGTTTTTTTACCAGGTGCTGCAATTCCCTGCACATTCTAAATCCAGATGAAATAACCATGTTTTAAATTGTCAGTAGGGTTGCATGCAATGTATGGTGTATATATGTGTGTGTGTGTGTGTGTGTGTGTGTGTGTGTGTGTGTGTGTGTGTGTGTGTGTGTGTGTGTGTGTGTATGTGTGTGTGTGTGTGTGTGTGTGTGTGTGCATGCATATCTTCTCCAATGGGCTGGCATCTCATGCAGAATTTGTTTTCTGCCTTAGGCCAAATGAGTGCCATGATAGACTTGTGCTCTCCTACAACCCTAAACAGGATAAAGTGGCTATTGAAGAATTATTTATTTATTTATTTATTGGCATTTGTTTACCGGGAAAGTCCACTGGGCCAACAGAACCCATTTTCAGTGGAGGACCGGGGAGAAAAGTTCCATTATATAACAGTACATAAAATATATAAACAACAATTAGATGATACAAGCTATCTTCACATATACAGGTAGTAATATACAATAGTTGACAAAGGTATACAAAAACAGCTATATACAGATTTGTACAGGTAGAGACTACAAACTAGTCGGGTGATTATAGTATAAACACTAGAGGTAGTGTACTGATGAAAATAATAAACTAGCAGTATTATGAAGATGTTAAAGGGTAAAATCAGCATGGTGAAATGACAGTGTAGTTGGATAGATAGGCAAAGATGGAAAGTGGATCAAAGTCAAATTGCTTGCTTTGAGAAGAGATAAACAGAATTTGGAAAGGTAAGGTTGTAGCTTAAGGTGAGAACAGACTTAGCCTGTTGGCAGTCATGTTATGGATGGATTAGAATAGGGACATGTGCATTGCCATTGGGTGGAGAGGTGTTGTCTCAAAGAAGTTTTTAAAGGAAGAGACATTGCTGTGGGTTCTGATAGATAATGAAAGAGAGCTCCAAAGCCTGGCAATAGAGAAAGAATAAGGCACGTTGTGAGCTGGGTGTTTAGGTTTGTCAACTTGCAGGAGATTCAGATCTTAGTGGCCTATTAGGATGGTAGTGGGTTAAGATGGAGGAGAGGGCTGGGCAGTCTGAAGGTTTATAAATGATTTTATGTGCTGTGATTAACTGTAAGTAGGTTAGATGATGTGGAAGTTTGAGCCAGTTAAGTTTCTCCCATCATTGGGGGATCATGTAGAATTTTATGGACTTTTGGGGTACCAAAAATAACTGGTGTAATAGGCGTCATTATAATCAGGTAAATATAAATATCAAGGTCAGTTTGCCTACATATAAACAGATCATCAATATATTCTTTAACTTTTCGATAAACTCCATTGACCTCATTAAGTGAAACAATTTTATAGTTATCCTGACCAAGCGACTCGCTCATTCTAGTGTGGTAATCATCTTTCATTATAAAAACAAGCCCCCTACCCTTGTCAGGTTTCATTACCCTCATGTTTGCCAACTTTAAAGCATTCAACCCTTCATTTTCTCTCTCAGTTATATTAGTAAATGACCTTCCATTATTTTTAACCCCTTTTAATTTAGTCCTTAGGTCAATTTCACAAACTCTTTTGAATACTGCCAGAATAGTGTGTAGGGGTGGATTAAATCTGCTTGGGATGATAAATTCTTTCTTATGCAATTCACGACCACTAAACACCAGTTGCAAATTACGTCTGCTATAAATGATAAAATGGAGAACATAGTTACTGATCAGTGGAAGAGGGGATCTGTAATTCCCCTTCATATGAGTATAAACAAGACAGAGTCTGGAAGGTTTTGATTTTCATGTTTTTTGTCTCCTGACATTGCTGACTATTGAACAGCTTCCTTTGATACTCCATTGACTTATTTATCACCCTTTTTACGGATCAGGATTTTGTCTAGTTATGAGGTGAGTATCAAAATGCAGTAAACCATTATCTGCCAGGAGCTTTGCTTTTATGTTATACAACCCAGCTCCCTTCCTTGGCAGTTGGTGTGTATAGTCACACCTGTCATGAAAGGAGATACTGGCAGCCCAGCTATCTGGAATTTAGTAAATAATTATATGTCATTTGTAAATATCAACATGATTCATATAAGATACTTGTATTACAAATGTATTAGAACTGTATGTCAGGTGTATATCACACTGCTGGTACAAATGTATGTGTTGAAAAGGGTTTGTAAAGTACTGATCTTAAAGATGTATCCACGTTATACCCTAGTGGGATAGAACAGAAATATATATACACTATTGTAACTGTTTAAATGTATATATTTTAACATGAAAAACTGGAATACAGATGGTTAACTTGCAAAACGTCAGAAAATAGCTGAAATTAAATTACGTTATGGCTGGGCCATAAAAAAGATGTTATATTTCAGTTTCAGTGCAGCAACAGACACATTCCCCTGGATTCACGAAGCTCTATGCAAGAATAAGGCTATTCTTGCACGGAATGGTTCATGCCTATTTAGGATAGCAGTACACCTTGCATATGCATAAAGGCATGCTGCTACCTAAACTAAATGGACACAAACCAGGAACGAGCACAGGGGGCATGTGTCAGCAGTCCCAGAACCTGAAACATTCCCCCATCTGGCACTTTCTGACATGGATGAGTGTCAAACTATATAATATTAAAGCCTGGCTCTAATATTATATAGTAAACGAGTGTCTGCTGACACTGAAATGTAAATAGCTAACATTTCACTGTCCACGGACACTGAAAAAAAATACCACAAACACCTATAGAAGGCAGCAGCCTTCAAGTGCACACACACAAATGTATGCACTCTTGCCCTACATGCATGGAAGCAGTAGGGCAAGAGGAAAGGAATAAAACATAAAAAAGTAATAATATTTTTTTCATGAAATAAATCTAAAGTTTAAGTACCATGCAGCTTGTTTGCTTGGTGCACCGCTATTCTTAGCCTGGAGGAAATCCTGATGATAGACAAGTGCTACTGTGATAGAAAATGTCATCAAGCTGCTGTAGCATAGTGGTACTGCCATGATATAGCATGTAGAACATGCTTGGTTCGAATCCCTCCTCTGACAAATTATTTAATAAACTTTTAAGGAATGTGAATGATAGCTGTCAATCATATGGCTCACATATAGCACAGTAGGGGTTGGAATATGTAAAATATAAATGTAAAAAACAATTTATAACTTTAATGAAAAGAAAATAGATTTAAGCAATGCTCTGCTAGTGTAAGCATTGCTTATCTGCATTCAGCTCTGCTTAGCTGGTGTAAGCATTGCTATGTGGATATGCGTGGAGCTAAGCATAATGCAGCATATTCAAACCGGCCATTCACGACAAAGTGCGGGAAAACCACCCTATGTAAACTGCACAGGCAGGAATACAGCCATAACAATTTGGGATTGCACACAGCAGGAACAAAATGGCTAATGTTGGAGAGGTGAGCAGGTACGTCATCAACATAATGACCTGAAGTGGAGGAGGGGTGCACTCTTGGATGAGTGGACCCAAGAAGCCCGAGCGCAGGATGTCCCACCTGTCTGTAAGTATGCAGTCTTATGTATCTCTAAGTATGGAAAAAGTTCAACTTGTGACTGTGCAGGTGTGACGAATGTGTGATGTCTCCCCATACAGCTGCTGTATAAGGCTAAAAGGTGCAGACCTAAAACCTGCACTGTGTACTCAGGAATCTAAATTGTGGTGTGTAGTTGTAAAACAGTCAAATGTACAATCCAGCTAATGCGCACATGTTTCACAAACAGTGACACTAATGTCTGCTGTGTATGCATAAATTGTACTGAAAATGGGAAACAAATACTGCAGCATGTGATAATAAAAGTACTGTGCACAAAAATATTTACTAGATAGAAATGTCACAAGCAGCACACAACACTTCCCCAGTAGCTCAGTCTGATAAGTAGTTCGATTTTGCACACACAACACGGTTCGAATCCAGGGACCGCCACTAACATTTCAGTCTGGTTCTACAGTTTTAAACTGCAATCTGAATAGAAAACATAATGTACTGCAACACATGCATTTTCCATACAGGGCACACAGGTAAAGAAATCTGAACAGAAATACTAGTACGATGTATATAACTATGAAAGGTGTACAATTGCTGTGTTGATAAGCCCCACTCCTACAAATAGATGCAAGCTAGATATCCACACTCTGCAGTCCGGCCCAGTCAAGCCCCTCAAGTGTCCTGCTGTCACGGATAGTATCCCCAGTTGACAAGAAACCTACACACAGAGAATGTCCCAGTAAATGTATGTGAAAGAGACAACACACACACCAGGGCCTGCAACTAATATGTGAATCTGAAATATGTGTAGAAACAGCAATGTAATGTGCACACAGTTCATCTGCACAGGCCCACAGGTAAATAAATTGATATAGAAACAGGTCTGATGTGTATAACTAAAATAAGGGTACAATTGCTCTGTTGATATCTACAGCTGTTGGTGTGCTGTAGCAGCCCCATGGCTCAGGTAGAATGAAAGTGTGGTCAGAATGTAGAGTAGTGAAAAGTAGTGTACTGACAAATATACGTGATAGCAGTTGTGAATTGAATCTGTTCCCTTCCCCCATCACTCAACTGATCTAACCATCACACTGAAACTAACATGGGTATGTTCCTAAACAAACCCCTTCTGTTGGGACCGTTGTTCCATTTGGTTTATCATTGTTTAAACTGTGTGCATACTAATATCGCCTGCTGAATAATCATCATATTGCCTGCCTGACATACCACTAACTGGCATGCTGTTGCAACCATGAATGCCATTCCATATATGCATTGGGTTCTGTTTACTATGGCACTGTTATAATTGCACTGTTTTGGGTTAATGGGAATATCCATGCATTCTATTTTGACTAATGTTGTAATGTGTTGTGCATGACTAACCAACATTCATTGTTAATTTCCACACCATAGCACATATGGGAAGGCAGATCTCAGTGGATCTACTTCTCCCATCCACCTGGCTGAGGCACTGGCTCCCAGCATGTCTGGGACCCAACCCAGACTTCCCTCATCTGCTAGTCCTGCACCACCCTCAGGTGGAACCACTGCAGGGGATGGGGCTTGCCCCCTGAAAGTGGACACGGTGAAGATGGTGTCACCCAGGATGAGGTCTGTGACATGGTGTGCAGTGTCCTCCAGACATAGCTGGATGACTGCCTGCGCCAGGTGGAGGGCAGACTGTCGCTGCTAGAGAGGCAGGTGGCCCCTGCAGCCCAGCCCCCAGCACAGCCACCTTCGGGGGTGTGTAGGAGGAGTCGTGACTGCCATCAAATGGGGCATCAGTGACACTACTACCATCTGGGGGGCTCATGAGCCTCAGATTACCAACCACTCTCCCCATCAAGATGTTTGTCTGTCTGCAAATGCAACCTCTCCTACCAAACCTCCCTCACCACACTTACCAATAATCTTTCCTTAACATCACACTCTCACCTTAAAAAAAAAAAAAAAAGGGCATCTGTCCCACAAAAAAGGACGTCCCATACATAGCTCTGCATTTCGCCCAGAGACATGTACCCAGCACACAATCTAGCCCTACCAATCATCCGTATTGTATGATGCCCACACACCTCCATGTAGGGTGTGAGGCTCCAAATTCTAAATTGCCCACATTGAAAGCAGCTGTTTCTGGCAAAGAAATGCAGAGCTATGGTCCTTTCTTACACCCATTCTGTGCATTCCTATTTGTTTCTCCTCTTGTTTGTCCCCCTGCTTGCCCCAATTTCACCACTTTCCTATATCCCTATTCTTCTTTTCTTTATTTGAAATTAGCATGGGTTTAAGCAGCCTTAAGTGAATGTAAGCAAAGCAAGCTCATGTAAGCGTGGCTTAGCTCCGAGGAAACCCATGCAAACCCCCTTACAACTGCTTTAAAGTGTCTTAATCACTCTGTCTCCAACAGCCCCTGTTCTGCCCAGCAACAAAATAATCAGCCCTTGCAAGTCTTAAACCCAGGACCCACTTTACCACTTAGCCATATCAGATGCAAATAAATCTGATGTTTTCTCAAACATCAGAACCAAAACACTACAGTGAGGAAGCAAACAGCTAGTACCAAACAGCTTTATTGAAAAAATGTTGAGCGCTATCTTCTCTTTATTAACAAGGGACTTCTTCAGAACAAGTACAAAGAACACAACCCCAGCCTTTTATAATAAGTCAATAAGTCAATAAGTCAATAACACTAATTGGTATAATAAATCAATTAAACTTAAAAAGACATACCATAATAAAATCCATGTATTATACGTAAAACTCTATGAAATAATTCCATATTAGATATTAAATAATTTATTTACATAATTTATGTATATGAAAAATAATATATTATTAAAAAATGTATTATAAAAAATATATTTATGTACAGTGTTAAGGGTATTGTAAAGAACAAATACTTACACCTACAGGGTAATGTCTTACCCCAATATATTTTTTAACTTTAATATGCTAGACATGCTAATAGCATCATTTATACCTGGGTACCTTGTATCATCAAGCCTCAACTGCCATCTTAACTCGCACACATCTAAATGTACATCTAGTCATCTACCCTGTGGATCTTTAATCAGATGTTGAATCATAAAAAATCGAAAACTATGATTCTTATATTCATTAATGTGTCTAGCAAGTGCATTCGTATGCCTACCATACCAAATATCTAATAGATGTTCACTTAGCCTATTTTTAAAAGACCTAGCAGTTTTCCCTACATAAAAAATAGGGCAATCAAGACACTTAGCCACATATACCACATTGGTGGTACTACAGTTGTAATGCCCATTAATCCTTAGTGTTTTCCCATTCAAGACAAACTTCTCCCCTGTTTGCAAAATATAAGGACAAAACTTACACCGCTTACACTTATAATTACCCTTACTTCTGTTCATACTAATCTCACTATTGTGCTTGGACACTTCCATAATTTCCTTGAAGGACCTATCTTTTTTAAAAATAATTTTAGGTTTTCCCCCAACTTTTTGCCCCACATTAAAATCAAATTGCAGTATGCCCCAGTTATTGAAAATAATATCAACAATATTCCATGCATCCTGGTTAAAAAATGTAATAAAACCTGAACTAATATTTTTATCCATATTATAATTATTTTTGTTATTGGCATCCTTGCTGTATTTTAGAATTGGTTAATATAAACCATTTTGCCATTTATAAATTACTTCCTTGCTAATTTCATCAAGTAAAACATCAGGATATCCTCTAGCCTTGAACATTTTTAAAATTAATTTTAATTCTTCCAAAAAAACAATGTCCGAGCTCACCATCCTGGTGGACTGGACCAATTGTCCCTTCACTATAGACTTTTTCTGGAAATAAGGATGTGCGCTAGTAAATTCTAAATAAGAATTTGAGAATGCTGATTTTCTATATATTGTCAATTCCATCCTATTGTCTCTGGTAATAACTAACTCCACATCTAAATAAGAAATTATATCCCTACTATGCTGATGTGTAAATTTTAAAAAACTAGCTGTGTGATTAATGTATTCATAAAACTGCTCCATTTCCAACTCATAACCCTTCCATAAGATGAACAAGTCATCAAAAAACCTTGTATAGAATAAAATGTTGGTATTCAAAGCACTCTGTGTTACATGCTGTTGTTCCCAATAGGACATGATGTAATTTGCAAAATTGGGGGCGCAGGCAGTGCCCATAGCAACCCCTGTTTTTTGCTTGTAATACTGGCCCTCAAAATAGAGGTAATTATTCTGAAGCACCACTTCCATACGTGTTACATATAAACTAATATTGTCCTAGGGCAGGATTCACGAACCCTCCGTGTAAGAGTTATAACTCATACATGGAGGCTGCAGTTAAACGGAGTGATGTCAGCATGCTCTGCATATTCATGAGAGCATGCTGAATCACACTTAAGGCCAACACGGTCCATGTAAGACAGTAGGGGGCATGTCCGTAGGCCGAGCCCTGTAAGCGGACACGCCCCCAGAAGAGGAAAAGTACCCAAAGTAAACATCCACGACAGAGTCCACTGAAATGTGAATAAACAGAACACAACACATGCCCCCACAAACTATGAACAGAAAACATATAAATAAACACGTTTTATATATATATTTTTTAAATTGTAAAAATGTTTAACCGTGAGTGCGCTTTGCTGGCGTGCCCGTAGTGCAGCTACAGTTAGCAGTCAGTGGGAAAGCATATAAGAACTAAATATGCAAAATAAGCCAGGAAGCAATAGCGTAGCGGTAGAGATGTTGGCTGAAGAGCAGGCATTCATGGTTCGAGCCCCCACAACACCAATTTTTTTTTTTAGCAAAATAAGCAGGAAACAAGTCCCTGACAAATATGTACACATAAAACCACAATTTATGTAAAATGTAATGAAATAGCCCATTTATATTGAAGAAATGTGAGGTAGCAAAAGAATAAAAAATGCCAGATGTGCTCATAGCTGAGCTACAGTTTAACAGAGTGAGTGCATGTGCCCGTAGATGAGCAGTGGTTTAACTGGTGCAAAATGAGTGCCCGTAGCTGAGCAGTGGTTTAACACGCTAAATCTATGTGCCCCTAACTGAGCTGAGCGTAATATGCGTGCCGATAGCCAAATGAGGCTTAAAGCAGCGTACCCGCTTGCGTGAGCTGCGCACCGCAAACAAGCTAACCAACGGGCAACGTTGAGCAAGCCATATCAAAACTGCCTTTACACAGACACACCCCTCAGCATGTCTAGACAGTCATGAAAAATAAAAAGCAGTAGCCAGGTTCGAACCCAGGATACTATACACCATAGTCAAGGTACAGAACCACTAAGCCATGACAGCAGTACCTAGAAATGCAATAATAGCTAATATATAGGAATTAATACAAACTAGAGCATGACAATGCAGGTTTACTGAAGTTGATACAATTCCAAAATGGCCAATCACAGATATGTGCGGGAAAAACGGGCTATATAAGCCCCATAGGCGGGAATACACAACATAAATGATTGTAGAACTGACCTGCAGGCAGAATGACAGGAGTAAGAGAGGGTAGTTGCTTTCGAGCACAGAGGTGGGGTGTTGAGGAGTCCAGGTACATGGTCTGGCTCCTAGTCCATAATCATGAGGCCCAACTCATGCAGGGCCAGGTCCTCTGGGGAGCATACAGGGCCGAGGCATGGGACCGGTTGGCTCATGATCTCACCAGTGCCACAGGGATTCCAAGGACTGGTGAGCAGGTCCGTCACCACCATGCGGACCTGAAGAGACGCAAGCAGGACCAACTGAACCTTTGGATCCAGGAGGCCCGGCAAACACCCAACGCCCCACTACTGAGTAAGTAACATTTAATTATGTATGTAAGAAATTAAACTAGCTGATATTATGGAGATGTGTATTCCAATATTACTTCATTTATATTACAGCTGCAGGTGTCCGTTCTGCGAACCGCAAAGCCTATGGCGATAGGGTGGTGCGGTTGCGCCACCAGGCAGGTCAGTAATCCACTACCAGTAACTGTAAAGAAATATAAAAGTATGACAGTCAGCAAAAGAGTGCAGTGTAGTCAGTAAGGAATAAAATCTGCAAGTAACAGTGTGAAAGTGTCTGCAAGTATTGCTTGATTACAAAAGTGTGTTTCAGCCTGTAAGTTAAACCGAAAAATGAAACTGTCTGACATATATTCTGAAATAAAAATGTCCTACCTGTAAGAAAATAGTACACAACCTGCAGCAGGCTGAAAAGTATAGCTGCAGAAGATGATGAAATCACATGTGTGAAATATATCCCTGTGGAAATACTGAAACATGACAGAAGTGAGACTGCTGGAAAGGATTGTAATAACTACAGGTAAAACATGTCAATAAAGCCTAGAAGTAAGTACCATCCTAAATAGTAAAATGAAAGCAAGTGAGAGAGTGTGAGAAAGTGTCATGAATCCAGCAATACAGTAGTAATAACCCCTGAATAAAGTATACTGCAGTCAAGACAGAATGAAATGCATGTGAGATTCAAAACCAAACAGCGAAATCTGTTCAAAGTGTTGCTGCATCTGGAATGTGTATCCCAAAATCTGGATATGTTGCTCTCAGTCTGCAATATGCAGATAGGATGATTGTCTGATATACCAAACATCCACACTTGTCTACAGCTATATAAAGCAAATTTAGCAGGATGATGTAGCTGAACAAAGCTAGATATGAATGTGTATGAAGAACAATAAAATGTATATTGATGTTGCATTAACAGTCCTATCACCAAGTTGAAATAGTTATCATATAGGAAACTGTAGTTAGAACAGTAGTGTGTATATAACTGTAGCTATTAGAAATGTACAGCATATGTATTGTTATTCAAGGTGTTAATATTACTTTCTTTACCCCACCCTATAACCACATATAACCCATTCCACGTGAAAATGGTATGTGCAATCACAATTAACACCCCTGGACATTTGTCCTGTTGGGTCATATATATTTGCATGTCCGTTGATGCATCTGCCCTGTTCATACATCCACACCTGATGGCCTGTTGCCATCAATTAACCCTGCATGTTGTTGGACTGTGTATTTCTGTTCAAATTATGCATGTGTTATGCACGCTGTTCAATGGTGTGAATATCTGGGTGTTTGGTTAATGGGAATACTAATGCATGCTGTTACAACTAATTGTGAATGGTATTATATGTCACTAACTCAAACTGTCATGACATAATGCAAAACATAGGATGACAGGGAAGGCGGGTTCCAGCGGACCCACCTCTCCCACCTCAGCTGGCGAGTGCACCTGGC
Source organism: Protopterus annectens (assembly GCF_019279795.1). Classification (NCBI taxonomy): domain Eukaryota; kingdom Metazoa; phylum Chordata; order Ceratodontiformes; family Protopteridae; genus Protopterus; species Protopterus annectens. The sequence continues at coordinate 1,558,894,586 of NC_056726.1, forward strand.
ACTAGTGCCGAGTCCGGACCCTCCTCCAGTGGCCCTGTGCCACCTGCGGGTGGAAGCACTGCAGGGGATGGGGCTTGCCCCCCCTCTGCAAGTGTGGCTGGAGGAGAACCACCACTCACCCTCCGTAGCGTCCGGACTGTGGTGCGTAGGGAGATTCAGGACTCTGTTCTCGAGCCCCTACGCCAGCTCGAGGCACGGGTGGCGCAACTAACGGGCATGCCTGTTGCCCGGCCTACACAGCCCCCAGCACAGCCCTTCCTGGGCAGTGAAGGAACAGTGGCAACTGCCTATGGGTGGGGATATCAGTTCCACTGTTGCCATCTGTGGGCTCATGGGCTCTGGATATCCAAACCTCCGTCCCCGTCAATTGTGTGACCCCCCCACACGTGTCATACACCGCCCCTGAATGCGTCTTGTTTGTCTTGTCTGTTTACCTACCCAACCTACCTCCCCAGCTGTACCGACTTCCTTCACCTGACATACCACTCTCACCTGAAAAAAAAAGAAAGGGCACTCTGTACCCACAAAAAAATTACGCCCCATACATAGCTGCCCATTCCGCACACATGTCTGCTGGACATGGAACCTATCAATTACAATTGGCTGTACAACAAGTATTATTGTTGTCCTGACACCTCTCTCATGGGTGGAAGGTTTCAAATGTCACACCAAATTACATACATATGCACAGCTGTTGCTGATGAAGAAATGGGCAGCTATGGGCCTTACCTACATCCCTCCTGCACATCCCAAGCTTGTTTCCCTACTGTCTTACCCTCTTTGTGACCCCTTTTTCACCACTTTCCTGTCTCCCCATTTTCTTTTCTTTCAAAGAAAATAGCGCGGGTGTGCGCCAGAGTAAGCACCGCTAAGCGGTTGTAAGCGGGTGTGCGCATGTGTGCGTGGAGCTAAACGCCAGTGCGCATGCGTGAGCTCCACGCAAACCAGCGCTAACCCGGTTACAACTGCTTAAAAGTGCCTTAGTCACTTTGATTGACAGGTCCTGTACTCAGTTCAAAAGCAAAATAAAATCCCACTGTGAGTCCTGAACCCAGGACCTTGGAAACACTAGTCTGTACGACCTACCACTAAGCCATGACTCTTATACAAAAACATTGTGCTGAAATAAATATAACATGTAATAGTAGGGATGAATGTAAAGGGAATATAGGATGTGTAGTACACAAAGTATGTCATTTAAAATTACTGTCAAAACTACTGGATTTCCATAATAGTAGTGTGTGCACAGAAACAGCCATGCTAGTTGGCAGCTTGTAGATAATAAGGTCAGTGAAAGTACATATATAAATGTATGTATATGTACATATATATATATAAATATATATCTATATATAGTTGTAGGAGTCAATGTGCATACACACTTGCTACAGGGAACATGAGAGAGGAATGGAGAAATGTGAATATACAACACAGCCTGAATCATGAGAGAGATACTAACCTTTACACTCACAGAACACTGTCCACAGCATACCAGCATGGTCCCCACCCTCACAATCTGAAAGGGCAACGCCTATCCCACATATCCTTTTATAGCACTGACCTGAAATCACAGTGAGAACTGCAATCAGTACACAACTGGCTGTATGCAATTAGCAAATGCTGGCTTACAATTGGTGCAGAGGCCATCACATGGACCTATGCAGATATCTACAAAAGCATCCAGTGCTAACGCTCCCCACATGCAATACATTCATTGCATTGTCTGTAAGCAGACAGAGGGAGAGCGAGAAGTGAGAGAGAGAGAGAGAGCAAAAAAAAAAAAAAAATTAGACACTGTGACTCTGTCACCCGAAGCTGTCAGCACTGACAGTAGCAGCAACAAGCAGAAGCTGTGGTAACGCAACCAGCTGCGACAAACAGAGGTAATGCAAAGTAGCAGGTTAATAGTGTGCATACTGTGAACCCTCCAAATGTGTCATAGGTCTGTATCCATAGGTATGTCCATGTGATATGTTGTGTGTACGTAGTTCCACCAAAAGGGGATGACCATACATTACATGTCAATCAGTCTTAGGCCATGATCCTGGCAGCAGTTGTCTGTGCGTTAGCCCAGCAATGGCTGTAGTGACTGCTTTGAAAGGTCAGCCAGGTTCAAAAGTCAGGATCAGCCCATCCCAAAGGCACACTGGCTGGTAACAAGTGTCTGCAGGTACCCGATGTCACTGCATATGCATCCCATACTGCATAATTCCATAGCTTAGCAGACCAGGCCCGTTATGCATATGATGTGGTAATTCCCAGGGTCAGTCGAGGTGCCCCTTTAGTGGTGTGGGACCACTGTTGCTGTATGCCACTGTCCAGGTACATATCCTGTAGTACGGCCAAGATAAACTATCAGTGTTATATGCGGTTGTATGTCCTCTCAGCGTGCCGGTAGCACACATCCAGGGATACCACGAGGTCACAGTGATGCTGTGTGTTCTTCTCTGCTGAGGGCGGCCCTCACCTGGACATGTGAAATGATAGGGAGGTTACATCCAGCTGTGATAAATATTTCAACTGGTGGGGGAGAAGGAGGGGGGATACGTGCACCGAACATGTCTGCAAGATTGTTGCCAATATCCGTGTGTTTGGTGAATGTTAAGTAGGTGTGTATTAACACAGAGCATATCTGAGGCATGTGGTCCATATGTGTAACATAACTGAAGAAGGCCTTGTGGTCATCCATAGTATTTGTGTCCATTTCCCTCCCAGAGTAGGCCGTGGCCATTGTTATGATGGACCGTAGCGTAGTACCAGTGCTGACCACAGATGCCTTCCCTTAATGTGAATGTGCTCTGTCCTGCAGTAGCCTCCTGCTATTGTTATACAATCTGCCTCTGCCTGGGGTCCACCGGACAGGATGCCTAACCTTTGTGCATAGGGTCTGGGTTAGAAATGTGTGTGCAAGTTCCATGCAATCTGTGGCATGTCCATGGTAAGCATTTGCAAAGGGGTCAGCAGTGTGGCTTCTGGCTTCCACTGGCCCAGTGTGCTGCATGGATACCATCTCAGTCCCAGCAAGTGTATAACTGTCTAATCACATACATATCAAAGTAGTCTACTGTGCTGGTGGTGGTGGTGGGATATGTATGTCCAGGCCGAGTAACTTCTGTCCACATCACAGTAGTGGACGGTGTCCCACATACAGTACCTTGGGATGAACCCCCAGAGTGAGGTTGTGCATTGCACCTGTCAGTGTGTGCTGACCGATGGGCCATGCTACTATGTTGTGTGGAATGTGGCAGGTATTGTTGCACAGGTGTTGGCTGAGCACTGATATCTGGCCATGTACCTGTGTATCCACCACGACACACACACATGCAACATATGGGAGTAGTAGTATATCACTACACATGAGTATCATGTATAGTATGTGTGCCATATATTGCTGACATGGTCTGCTGATATCTTGTTTGTGTTCTCTTCCAGGGAGATGGCGCGACAGCCTAACCCCGCCTACTCTGTGGCGGAAGATGAGGAGATCCACCAGAGCCTGGTGCGGGAGTATGACATCCTGTTTTCCCGCACCAGTCAAAATCAGCAGGAGAGGGCCGCACTGTGGCAAGACCTTGTCCGTAGGGTAAATGATATTGGCACGCATAACAGGACATATGAGCAGGTACGACATCACTGCAGTGATTTAATCCGAAGTGTCCGGCAGCGTGCATCAGATATCCACAGGTAACAGGTCGCCACAGGAGGTGGGGTGGCCACACATCCCCCATCACCAGACTGGAGGGGCTACTCCTAAGTGTTGTGGCTCCAGCCCCGGAACACCAACAGCAGTACACCTGCATTATGATGGAGGCTGGTTCCACACAGCAGCACGACATGGAGCGTGCAGGTAATATGCCATATGTACACTTGACTGTTCTGTACACTGTATCATATGCAATATCAATGGCACAGTTGTGCCCACTGACATTAATCTCATCATTTCTGCAGGTCCCTCCAGGGTTACAGCAAGACAGGCCATCCATGCTGGTGAGTGTGTTTAACATAACCTATAATAGTCCTGATAATGCTAGTAACAGTAGTGTAACTCAGTAGTGCTCTGTGTGTATACTGCGGGGTGTGCATGTGTGCATGTGTGCAGGTGTGCCTGTGCCCATGTGTGCATGTGTGCATGTGTGCATGTGTGCAGGTGTGCCTGTATCCACGTGTGCATCTGTGCATGTGTGCCTGTGTCCACGTGTGCATGCGTGCATGTGTGCCTGTGTCCACGTGTGCATGTGTGCATGTGTGCATGTGTGCATGTGTGCATGTGTACACGTGACCATGTGTGCATGTGTGCATGTGCCCATGTGTGCATGTGACCACGTGTGCATGTGTGCATGTGTCCATGTGTGCATGTGTCCACGTGTGCATGTGTGCATGTGTCCACGTGTGCATGTGTCCACGTGTGCATGTGTGCATGTGTGCCTGTGTGCATGTGTGCATGTGTGCATGTGTGCCTGTGTGCATGTGTCCACGTGTGCATGTCTGCATGTGTGCCTGTGTCCATGTGTGCATGTGTGCCTGTGTCCATGTGTGCATGTGTGCATGTGTCCATGTGTGCATGTGTGCATGTGTGTATAAGTGCATCACTGGTAACAATGTCTGGAGACTGTAAACTGTGTTTCCTGTCTTCCTCCCACAGGTTCTGGGGCTGCTCTGGTGACCTGCAGCAGGGAACCTGAATCCTGTGCCACGGCTACTGGTAATGATGATATTTGTGTAATAGTACAGGAAGGTGTGTCAGGGTCTGCCATTGGTCAGCCAATTGACAGTACACAGCTGTCAACCCCATCATTGCGCACAGTCATCCTGCTTGTACATCCTTTGTCACCATTGTCCCTAGGTGATGGACAGGATACAGTGGGCATAGACTAGGGTAATGTGGTACCTGTGGCACATGCGTCCCCACACAGCAGCCATGGGCAGGGTCCTCTGATGGTACCACACAGACAGTTGCCCATGGGTTCTCGTGGGAGCATCCGTGGGCGTACTGCCTCTGGCCGACGTGCCCAAAGAGGTCTGTCAACCTCAGCTATGTTTCGGACTGTCATGCAGGCACAGTCACTTATGGAAAGGTACACCAGACAGGGTCTGAGGGAGCTGAGAGCATGTCGTACAGCCATGACAGACAGTATGCGTGACATTGCGGATGCTATCCGTAACTTCACCGATGTCATAGACAGACGTTGTGGGGACATTTTACAGCAGTTCCACAACCAGATGTCCATGAGCCAGGGCAATGGTGGGCGTTTGCGGCGTCGACGTGGCCGTATGCTGGCAGCAGCAGCAGCTGGCAGTCGGCGCGGATGACAACAGGCTCGTGCATGCCCCCATAGTGCCAGCAGCAGCCCCAGCAATGCTGGGTCTGTGCTGTCATCGGAATGCCCCAGGAGACCACGTGAACATGGCTATGGACAATCCCAACAGGGACTTGTGTCCAGTCAAAACACTCCCGCTTCTGATGACAGTACCCAGTCTGGCTTTGTACTGGATATGGTCCGTAGCACCCCTGCCAGGCACAGGTACCGTGTCCGTGCACACAGACACTGATCTGTATGGCCTGCCAGGTGCAGTCTGTGGCTGTCCACAAACCCCTGTATATGGCAGCCATGAGGTGGAACTGTGTGCGTGCATACACACATGCGAAATGTTAACACCTAGGGCAACCACATACACGCACACACTGCACCAACACTGCCCCACCCTGTAATGCTGCCCCTCACCAACACACATACACACACATGCCAATTGGTGGTATCAGTGGCTGACTCAGGCATACCTAATCCACACCCTGTGCATATGATGACATTGTGCCACCTCCTGCAATCTCCAACATCATTGCAGGAACAGGTAAACATGTTGCTGATGCACAGGGTGACTACATAGAAGTGTATTAGTAGTATCATGTTGGTAACAGTACAGTGTGCTGCTATGACTGTGTGTTTATCCCAGCATGCCTGCTGCAGTAACTGTATGAATGTCCTGAATTGTTATCTGCACCCATAGTACATACCAAAGTATAACAGCTGCACATAATTGCATGCCGGTGGTAAGGTTGTCAACAGATAGCCGCATACATGGGTAGCACAGGGGGAAAGCTAATGCAAGTAGTGATATGCAATGGTGGACATGTACAGTAATGGTGTCAAGTTGCCCACAACGACTATGCCATGTGGATGTTGGCACATGTAGATATGTGTGCAGTACCAATGTAATCCAAATCACAAATAAGTATGACATAATATCAGTTCTACCATGGGCATCTGCGCTGCGTATTCCTGGGTACATGTTGATAGTGCCTACATATTTGCATTGTTACTTACTGTTATTGTTACCCCTTCTTTGTTGTATAATGCACTACTTCCAGCCCTGTTTACTGTAGCTTTGTTTGCATGCATGTTCGCTTGGGGTTCCCTGGAACACTGCTTACACCTGCAATGCAGAGTTACAGTGCTTCTGTAGACTTCTAGTGACATCTGCATAGCGTACGATACGTATGTCAACTTTACACATGACAGAACGTCACTCTCTGTCCTGTACACATGTACGTTGCCTGTGACACATTGCACACATCTTACCTGGCATTTACCCATGTGTGCAGTCATATATGTCAGTGCTATGAAACAGTAGTGGTACACCCACACATACACACCTTCAGTATGTTGTTCCCCATTGGCCCTATGTGTTGGTACTCACCATGGCAATCACACTACTAGGGTAGCATGTGCAAAGGTAACCTGTGAATCACCTTTATGGTCCAGTTGTGGTTTATGTGAGTCATGTGTCATTTTCACAGCTGCCACATGTATGCAGTCAGCCATCACCCTTGGCCAGGAACGTACAACACATGTGTGGGATGCCACCACACAGCCAATCTGGGGACTGGTCTCTCTGAACCCAGTAATGCCATACCCTGTCAGGTGGCATGTCATATATACTACATCCTGGACAAACATCAACCCCAATCCCTGCTGCTACTATTGATAATACCCCTGAAGATGTTCCTGATAGTTTTGACCAGTTCTTTACTGAGACATTTCAGGCCCTAGCTAGCCATCTACCTCCTAGCTCCCCTGGTCCTGAAAGTAGCACCCCTAGAAAACTACTTGCGTCCAGCTGCCAACCAGTCGCCACTTCACTTCTCCGTACCTTGATTGAAACAGTGAAACCCACTACACTTTCTGCTGATCAACTCCCTGCCGAGTACCTATCAAAACCAGATGATGCTATTGCTTACCCCATCTCAAAGGTAATCAAAGGAACCATGTTAGAATCTAACTTTCCTACCATCTAGAAAATGTCATATGTAATCCCACTTCACAAAGGAGGCAGCTCTACTGAAGTCTCCAATTATAGGCCAATAGCTATACTCTCTCCACTTGCAAAGATTATGGAAACTTTCGTCATAGACAATTCATGCACCACCTAATCCAAACTCGCATTATGGCAGACACTCAACATGGCTTACGTCCTCATCACAGCACTACTTCAGGCCTCTTAGCCTTTACTAACACCATAAGCCATACTTGCAACAATAATTATATATCCGCAGCCCTCTTTTTGGATATTTCAAAGGCATACGATATGGTTGATCATAAACTTGTACTCCACACCCTACAAAGACTGTCTAGATACTGGAGCCTTCCAATGGTTTCAATCCTACCTGCATGGTCGACAGCAGGCTGGCCTCTGGCAGAACAAACTCTCTAACCTTCTACCTAACACCCTCAGAGTATCACAAGGCTCTATACTAGGGCCCTTGCTGTTCTCCATCTTCATTAATGACCTTTATACTGTCATCCCAAAAGTCAGCTGTATCCAATATGCTGAAGACTCTACTCTGATCTGCTCAGCCACATCTCCAGTAGAGTTATGGTCAGCTACCCAGACCACCTTTAATACAATAGAAAACTGGCTTTCTGAACATCATCTGATCCTAAATCCCAATCAAACTAAAATGCTGTTATTTCACCAACACGTAGGTCTACCACTTTCACCGTTACCATAACATCAACTGATGGCACAATAATCTCCCCTGACCCATCTCCGAAACTATTAGGTGTCATCATAGACAATAATCTCAAATGTGACCTACATGTTAACCAGATTATCAAAGCCATCAATAGAAAACTAGGGTCACTTTACAGAATTGAAGCCTTCCTAGCCCCTCCAGCTAAAGGTGCCATAGCTCGCTCACACCTTGTTTCAACCCTTCTGTATGCATCCCCTCTACTCTCGAATATGAACAAGACTGTCCTTAATAAACACTCAATTTGCTACAACCATATTGCCAGGTTTGCCACTGGGCTGCCTTTTAGGACACATCATTGCATCAATCTAAATCAGCTTGGTTGGCTTGCAATACCCAGCCTAATACAGTATAACCAACTGATTATGGCCTATAAAATCCTCTATAATCCGGACAATACTCCTGCACTTCAAATATTATCACCCCCTATAACAATCCTAGACCGCTTCGATCCTCTAACAAATTACTACTTCAGACTAGCAAGTTTAATAACACAGCCGGTGATTCTCTCTTTGCAAACCCTGTAAGTAGATCCTGGAACTCACTTCCAGCTGATATTACCCTACTGTCCACCTTAGGTCAATTTAACAGTAGACTCAAACAACATTTGTCACTTAACTGGCTATGTAAATGTATCAAGCCTGGCTAACTCGAATGTGTAAAATCTGTGAACCACTTTACTGTGTAATTTTAATTTTCTCCTGACTTGTGCTCAGGTCTAACATTAACCTGTGGAACATGTTTGACTTGCTTACTTATGTAATCTCTGTAAATAATCTGTTTGTAATATGTAATGCTAGTATTATGTAATGCTGTATCTGCTACCCTCGTAGCTTGTCTCCACGGGCCTCCCCTGGAAATGGACATGCATCCAGTCGGACTATCCCAGTCAACAAATGTAGGATAAATAAATAAATCAATAAAATATATTACAGTGACTACAATACCAGTCAGACATTGACACGCACTGACAGCATGCTGAACACACTGGGGCATACGTGGGGACTCAGAATAGCAGCCTGCCTGGGCATCACACACCTCCGCAGCTGGCATACAGGCATATGTTCCGTCGGAACACAGCACATGCCACACATGGCACGCACATCCCCTGTGCCACACACTCACAGCCTGTAGGGCTACACAACACACCTGCTACAGATGTGTCAGGTACCTGTCTTGTGTGCTGCACTGGGGTCCCGCTCAACAGGCTGTATCTGGTGAAGGTCACAGTGATATGCCTCAGGGGCACTATGGTCCACCACAGCACACATGCATACAGGTCAGTCAGAGTCATGGACAGATATGACTCACTCATTGACCATGCCAGTATGGCTGCCTGAGACATATCTCCCTGGACTACATGATAGGGAACATAGAATGGATCTCTCAGCATGTGGCACAGGCCAGTATGAGCCTGATGTTGGTTGCCATCATACCCTCACCAGGTATTCTACCACTATATGTGGGAAGGGTGTTGTATGTCTACATTATGCTCAGTCTCCACTGTCATTCATAGGGTATCCACTGGCTGTCATCGTGTGGTTACATGCTAGGGAAGCCACAATGATGTGCAAGGGTCATCTTGCACGTGACACCCATGGCCCGATGTATAATGGCAAAGCTCCTTGGTACACACATACTGCCTTATGCTGCAGGACATGGTTTACATAGCAACCTCCGTGGGTATCACACAGGTTAGGACACTAACAGTGCTGCTACACAACAACAGCAGTGTACACCAGAAGATGCATGCACCAGACACTGCCCTCAGCACGGTGAACTGCAATGTCTGTGCAGTACCAGATTCATGATTCATGGCTCACAGGTGTTACCCATCACTGACAGGTTATGCCCCATACTATGCCTGTTGTCCCCTACACATGTAACACACATGGATAGGGGGGTGGTATCCCAAGGTAACACAGATACACACACCTCCAGGTTGTTGGCACAGCACAAACCATCAGGGCCTACTCATGTGCACTAACAGTGTGTCGGACTGCCATCTGGTTCATAGCCTGGCACACACAACCCTCCCATACACAGGAAGACCACCTATCCTCCATAACAACACTGGCAATATGACAGTCTCAAGAACTGTGTTTATATGGCCGGACTGCATCCAGCCAAACATTGTGTGTGAGCATTACTGTAGCTACAACACACTAGTTGAAGGGTTCACAGCATGTGGTCACCGAATTGCAGTGGAATGACATGTTACCACTACCACAACAGGTGGGAACATGCAGCACCTGTACATCGACTACATGTACACTATATGGCGCAGACCAGATGTGTATCCCCTGCTGTAGGTCTTTCACCATAGACACCCACACTGTATAGAGACATACCACGTGCGGACCCTGCACAGTAAGACACAGTCATATTGGTATACATTGCAAATACCATTTATCCACTCGAAGCATGTATCAGACATGGTAAGTACTGCAGGTCACAGGTATTTATGTGTATGTGTCACACACATACATCATGTGTGCAATGCCATTGCTGGTTTAGGCAATGGCATGTATTGTTATGTACAAACACCCACACAACGTCATACTGTGTGACACAACCACACGTGACAGTTGGGGGTTACCAAAACATACCTATCTGTACTCTGACAATGGTAATAGACACAGTAGCAGAGCACACTATTGGCATTACTAGCCAAGTTTGGCTGTGCTGATAGTGTGGTGACATCCCCTGTATTTACTGGGGGAGTATGCAGCATCTGGTGTATTGTAGTATTTGCAAGATGGATCTGTTCGCTCACACTTGCATTTACACACACCCTACTATCCCCGCACACATGCACACTTGCCATTTGCAGGATTCATTCCCCTACCTAACTAAGTCATGACACGTGAGAGAGACGCATTAGCGAAGCGCACTATTCGGTTTACTAGATAGTTCCTCTTCTCTGGCTATACTTATAGGGTGCTGACAACATCAGTATTTTGAAAGGGTAATGTGCATCAGGTAGTGTGATCTCCTGATTGCCAAAACTAACATGTTTTTCATACAGAAATGCACACACACAAACTCCCCACATCCAAACACACACACATGCCATTTACAGGTTTCAAACTCCTGCCTAACTATATTACGATACTCGGGAGAAACGCATTAGCAGAGTGCGCTATTCACATTACTGGGAGGCTTCCCTTCTCCTGCTGTACTTATAGGGTGCTGACATCATCTGTGTTTAGAAAGGGGAGTGTGCATCCTGTAGTGTGTTCTCCCAGTTGCCAAAAGGGACATTTCCCTCACACACAGTGACCCCCCTCATCCAAACACACACACTTGCCATTTGCAGGCTTCAAACCACTACCTAACTATGTTATGACACTTGAGACGGATGCATTAGCAGAGCGAGCTATTCGCATTACTGGGAGGCTTCCCTTCTCCTGCTGTACTTATAGGGTGCTGACATCATCTGTGTTTAGAAAGGGGAGTGTGCATCCTGTAGTGTGTTCTCCCAGTTGCCAAAAGGGACATTTCCCTCACACACACTAACCCCCCTCATCCAAACACACACACTTGCAGGATTCAAACCACTACCTAATTATGTTATGACACTCGAGACGGACGCATTAGCAGAGTGCGCTATTCGCATTACTGGGAGGCTTCCCTTCTCCTGCTGTACTTATAGGGTGCTGACATCATCTGTGTTTAGAAAGGGGAGTGTGCATCCTGTAGTGTGTTCTCCCAGTTGCCAAAAGGGACATTTCCCTCACACACACTAACCGCCCTCATCCAAACACACACACTTGCTATTTGCAGGATTCAAACCACTACCTAACTAGGTTATGACGCTCGAGACAGACGCATTAGCAGAGTGTGCTATTCGCATTACTGAGAGGCTTCCCTTCTCCTGCTGTACTTATAGGGTGCTGACATCATCTGTGTTTAGAAAGGGGAGTGTGCATCCTGTAGTGTGTTCTCCCAGTTGCCAAAAGGGACATTTCCCTCACACAAATTTGCACACACACAGTAACCCCCCTCATCCAAACACACACACTTGCCATTTGCAGGATTTAAACCACTACCTAATTATGCTATGACACTCGAGACGGACGCATTAACAGAGTGCGCTATTAGCATTACTGGGAGGCTTCCCTTCTCCTGCTGTACTTATAGGGTGCTGACATCATCAGTGTTTAGTAAGGTGAATGTGCATCCTGTAGTGTGTTTTCCCAGTTGCCAAAAGGGACATTTCCCTCTCACAGCCTTTCACACACACAAATCCCACTCACCCACACCAACACTGAGCATTTGCAGGATTCGAACCCCTACCTAACTATATTATGACACTTGAGGGAGACGCATTAGCAGAGCGCACTATCCGAATTACTGGGCACCTGTTCTGCACCTGTAGTATTTCTAGGGTGCTGACATCTTTATTTCTACAGAGGTATGTAGATGTAGTACTACCTGTCAGGTGGGGGATAGCATATATATGCATTTGCAGCCACCTACGTCAGGGTCAGATATGCACATCGCACTGGCAGGTTATGTTCTATACCATGCTTTGGGACCACAGGACCTGTAACACACAACACAACCAGTCCAGAACACCACACCCACATCCAGGACACACACTTAGCTTCCCTGGGAACAGTGCCAGGATATGCAGGTATTCACATACACCATTCCAGTTGTTAACATCAGGTACAGGCATATTGTGTGTGAGAACTACTCAGGCCTCTACCACTTTACCCTACAGCCACTACAATTTGTGGGTCCATGTGCTATGGCAGAACCACACACCACAGCCACATGGGTGAATACATATTGCACCTGTCCATCTGCAACGTGGGTACTCACTGTTCCACACCAGAGGTAGACCACCATTGTTGATATCTGACCATACCCACCTTTCCCTGGACATCCATATCTCATCTCCACCCCCAGGCAAGGTTGTCACTGCACACAAACTGTGTTTAGCACAAGCAGACTCTACACTTGTGTAGACTGGGGTGGATGACTTCAGAGGACCCATGCTGGAGGACTATACTGGCCACTCAGCATAATCCTTGACAATTGCATCCTATGAGCATGTGTGCAGTTTGCATTGGTCATGCTATCCCACATATACCCATGACTGCTCCACAACAAGACACCTGTCAGCTGTACACCGGCCATATATGCCGTTCAACAGACAGAGTGACCTAATACATTGCAGAGCTGTAGCCCACAGAGGGAGGACATCTGTGGACAGTTCCAGCATGGCACTTCATTCACACATACTCATTACAACACAGTGTTGATAGTGGAATCATCCAGAGAATGCAGATAGGGCTCCCCTCAGTCTGTTATTGACGGACACCTACTGTCAGAGATCCTCAGCAACCCTCTCACAGCACACACCGACAACATGGCTGTGGCTTAGCACATTCAATCCCTGAGACCTCCACGGTGCCCCTGCTTGACAGAGGCACAGCTCACTAGCCTCACATGTTGCCTTCTGTGACCTACTTTACAGTGGCACGGTAGCCTACTATCCTGGGGATGCAGATGCCAAGGACACTCTGGCTGAGCTGTCATTCCCTGGGGCAAGAAGCCTAGTATTGACCTCTACACCCATATGTTCAATTGTCGGATGCACAATATTTGTTATGCTGTTCTACTGTTTGCAGGTCTTTATTGCCATAGCATTCCCTGTTCCTATGACCAACTTGTGTATCTGTGGCAGATGTTTGCATATGACGGCAATCCACTATATCACTTATGTCTCTGTGGTCATTTACTGTGTGCACTGGGCTGATTGCTGTGTTGTGGTTGGTTCCTGGACTGACACGTACAAATACCAGATATGTGTGGCCAACTGCTAAATGGAGATATGGCCTAAGTGTGTGAGCATGCCCAGTTCAACCTTTCCATGGCATGTTGTCTGACATATGCCTCATTTATCAAAGTGTGCGAGCATGCCCAGTGTGAGCTTTCCATATGTTGCACTCTGAAGTCCACCACATATTTGGGTGTGTGTGACCTTCAACATTATCGCACGTTTATGATTGTGTGTTGGGTGTCATGTTGTGTACTAACTGGCCAACTGCTTCGTGTCTGCCACAACAGGGATTATACTGTGCCTGCAGGAATTGCATGGGATACTTTGCAGACAGTTCTCAACATACTTTCATAATGACCTAACACTGTAGTACCGTATAGTGTACTGGTTCGGTACTTTCACTGTGGTGGACAGTATCCTGGGCTTTAGTCCTATCACTGCTTGACATCTTCATAGTGAGCACAACAGACTGTGTAGGGGCCAGTTGTGCACATATGACCATGTTGCAATATGTTCAGATATGGACTACCTACACCAGGCTCGTCCAACATTGCTAGTGTATTCCACAACATGGGTGGACATTGGCAAACACTAGCGATGTTCCGTAGGCCATTTCTGATGGTAGTCACAGGGTGTGTTTGTCCTTCGACACACATTGTAACTGGAGTTTGCCATTACATATGTCATGGTTGGTATACTGTGCCTCTGTCTACCTCTGACATAACAGTGATACCCAGGGTAGCCTACCATCTCCCATACACTCATCAGGATGCCTCTTGAGGGGTGTCGATATGTGGCACTCTGGCTGACCTGTACCAGGAGTTTACTGAAGTGTGGGGGTGCCTTCTGTGTTATCGATCATTCTGTACAGCTTGTCCTATGTATGTCAGTGCTGAGGTTCAGGTCTCACATGTGCATAGCTCACTGCCATTCAGATTTTACAAGGTGCAACATGTTCATTCATTCCAGGTTGGACATGGCTTCATACATCAGGCACAGCTTTCCTGTAGCTGGGAAGGATGGTGGTGTGTGGGGCTGCAGTTTGTTTACTCAGGCAACACATGGCATCTGTTCATGCTCTTTGCTACCCCTGGTGGGGTACTGTTGTGGACTTTACAGTTGATGGAGGTGTCTGCTGTGGTATATCCCACAGGGGCTATTGTAGTCAGTTGTGATGCTGATGGAGGATGGCTGCAGAGCCAGAGTGAATTCCCCTTATCTACATCTGCCAGCCGTCATGTTTGGGTGGGTATATGGTACATGTTTCTGCGAACACTACAGACACATGTTTGTCCAGTGCAGGATATTTATCACCTTTTGTACCCATGTCTCACATTACATGTTAGGTACCTCATGGGTTAACACCTGTGTGGTAATTTGTGGGCACTTACTGTATATCCACGGTGGTTGTCTATACACAGTTCTGCGATTAGCTTGCTGACATGGCTATGGCTACAGTTGTCTGTTTGTAGGTGGCCCTTTTGTGGGTTGCTTGTGTCAGCTGGGGGTCGGATATGGTGGGCTGTTTGTACTCCTCTGCATACATGCTCAGTCACAGTCCTTCCATGTTGGCCTATACCTATGGGACATGTATACAGAACAGGGGTGGGGGCAAGACCAGGCCTTGTGGGATGCCACTCATATCCGCTTTGTAGTCTGACATGGATGCGGCATGTCTGACCATGTCAGTTCTGTCCTTGGTCTGCTTTGCAACCCCTCTACTGACATAGGGGTGTATATTTAAGCTGGTGAACATATCCATACTGAACACGTACGGTATTGTCTAGAAGCATGTGCACGGTCCAGCTACGCTGTTTGGACCACATAGCCCTCATCAATGACCTTAATGACTGCTTCAAATGGGTCAGACATGTTTAGGGGCCGGTTCTGCAGTTACAACAGCCGCAGTGTGTAGGGTCCAGTATCAGTAGGTCCACATTAGCCTTCTGTCTGCGGTACATACTGATCCTTTCCATAGCTGTGCAGAACAAGCTTGTCAGGATCCTGGGGTGGTAGTTTGGAGTATCCATTTAGGCAACACCTTTGTTGTGATGGACCACTGTTGTTGTACACTGCTCTTTGGGTACATATCCTGTGGTAAGGCTGACATTGGCCAGTAGTGTGATTTTGCATTCCATTACTCTTGGGGTCCATGTTGGCCTCAGCACAGGACACCATCACATACCTTTGCTGCTGTGTGTTCTGCTTTGCAGATGATGGCTGTTACCTCAGCATCTGCGATGTCAGGGGACCATCTGCTGGGATAGGTATTTTGCACTCGGGGGGGGGGGTTTGCACTGCACCTGACAGGTTGTATGTTATCAATATGTGTGTGTGTTTGGTATGTCGTTTGTAATATCTGTGTGATTCGGAGCATATCTGTGGATGCCCAACATGGTTCCTACCATCAGTTGGGTATGCCTTGTGATTATCCTTAGTGTCCTGTATGTTTTGTATCTTCATAGGTTCATGGGTTCATAGTAGGCTAGACACCCTAGGCCATTAGTAAGCCTAGCTAGAGTGTGTGTGTGGACATGGCCTGGTACAACAGACATACAATGCCTCTGTGTAGGCAGTGTGTGACTGCAGTCAGCTGGGGTGTCTACAGCCAGGCAGCATATGACATATATTTCACACCCTTTATCCTGTTGGTGGGGTAACTATGAGGTCTTCCGAACCGCTGCAGGTGTCACGTATGGTACATCCCATATTAGTCATTGTACTAGATTATGGGTCTGATAAGGGAACAGTACAGCGGCACAGTGACCTCTGTTGATGTTGATGTGAATCCTTTCATGATACGGTGTCCAGTATCAACAGTCTTCATAGCCACATTGGCATTGTGGCTGTCACATGACAGATTAATGTCGACCTGTGTCCCTAGGTCCCTGATGACTCCTTGCATACATAATGGTTTGACACCTATGTGGTACTTTGTGTACCTTGTCTGGTATTTGGTGGGACATTCATACTGTCCAGTGTCTTCGGATGTCTGGGTGGGGTTCTTGTGTGTGAGAGTGTGGTCTGTCGCATGCTACAGACTGTACAGCAGTTTTGACTACAGTTATGTGCACATGGGTGGTGTCCGCTGCTTTGTGCATTGTCAGTTACCTGGCTATATGGGTGTCTGTGCTGCATATGGATACTCCCCCTCCTTTGATGTCTTGGTGCAGGTGTTGGGGCCATAACACATGGTATGTGGTATAACCTAGTAGTGCTGGTGTGCTATCACTAGGCCTGCAGCAGGCTTCTGTCACTGGACAGGCATCAATATTCTCCATAATGGGAAGTGCCTCAGGGGCATGCATATTGCAGTTAACACATCTGGCATTGGTCAGCATTACCCTTATGTTTCCTACCACTTATGTTTTCTAGGGTGGTGGGTAGTCTTTTTGGCCTTGCCTACATACGGCTCTATGGAGGCGGCATAGGCCTTATCCAGTATCCAGACGCACACGGGTAACAGCTGACAGCCATCCCTGTAACAGCAGCATGGCTTGTCATGCTTGACATCTCAAGCAGACACACATTACACCCTCTTGGATTGACAGCTGTAACTGTGCCAGCTGTTAAACATGAGCATTCTGTCTTTGTACTGTGGCATCATTCTTGGTGAGGGTTGGATGCTGCACACAGCCAGTGTCATCCCGCCCTGGGGTACATACTCGGAGGGACCATCCATGTCTCATTTGATGTTGACCAGGGAAGTACATCTCAGGTAATTCACACCAGCATGGACATTGAGTGCATCATATTTCTGCTTGCTTTGGGGTGACCTGCGTACTTGTGTTAAGTGGCATTTTGTGGCAACCTACAAGCAGCTTACTCTACCCTTTCCCTTGTTCAGTCTGGTGAGTGGGACAGCTGTGTGTCTGCCTATACAGACACCTATTACGACTGTATCAGGCATGTTGTTTCTCCTTCGGGCCTGTGACTGTTTGGCACACCAGCTTTGCGTACTATTCGTTGCATGTGCTATGTTTGAAGGTTGTGGTTGCTTGTGATCTACTTTGGAGGCTTCTGTTGGTGTGGTGTGTTTGTAACTGAGGCCTCTGGGACTATTTGTCTGTGTTTATGTGTTTGGTTTACAGTTGTGGTAGGTCTCTGTGGGACTGGGTTTGTGGTGTATGTGGTTACCTTCTCCTCCTGACTAGTGTTGACAGTACTGAGTTGTTGGAGCTCAACCTCTGGTTTGGATACATGGATGCATCTATCACATATGTTTGTATTTATTGGGGGGTGTTGTGGTTGTCTGTGTACTTGGTACTGGTGTCACATTGCCTCTGGATTCATAGATTATACTTGTTGTGGCTGGACTTAGTGGATTGTATGTGTGGACATATGTTGTTGCCATACTACTGGTCAGTGATTACTTCCCTTTTTATGTTTGCTCTATCATGTGGTAACTTCCTCATTCTCTTGCATGGTTTGGTAATGGCTGGAGGCCAGCATGCCAGATGCCTGAGTGTATGGCATTGTGTGTTGTTGTTATTTGTGATTGCATACTCCAAGCATTCCTGGCTGTGTTCATGGAATGCCTGTATAACATGTTCTGTGGTGTGTCCCATATTCTGCACTTGCACAGGGCCTTTTGTGGATTCAACATCGGTTTTGAGGGCTGCAACCTATACTTTACACATGTTTTTCACTGTGGTATTCTGGCCAGGGACTGGGGTCAGGGTGTGTATATCCAGTGTGATTACTCTATGGTCTGGTCTTACCAGTGAGGGGTACACTTCTCATCTTGCCATCCAGTACACATGTTGCTGATTATCACATCCAGTATGCTTACCCCTCTTGTGGGAGTAGTACATTGTTCCTGGGCATTTTGGTTTATGGAATCTGGGTAATTTTCTCCTACTGTGTTGGTGCTAGTACAATGCTACTATGTATGTCTGGGTATTTTCAGTCGAGCAATATAATGTGGTTTGGGGGGCTTGATATATTCATGTATTCCGACATAGGCCAGGTGCTGTTCCTGGTATAGGACAGTGGTCTGCAGCAGGCTATATACTGTGAGGCAGTTTTAGCCATTGGTATTTGACCATGGATATTCCATGCTGCTTCTTGTTGTGGTACCAACATGGGGATGTGGTTATCCTTGCCATTTCTTGCTAGTCACCATCCTTTTGTAGCTTGTTCCATGTTTTGCGGCTGTACAGCACAGTATGAGGTGTGACCTGGTAGTGTTAGGGTGCTGATGTGAGCCTTGCCCAGTTCTCTATTACAGCACTGGTATCTACATTCTCCTTACTGTGTGCGTTTACACTGCACACATCTTGCTGTTTATACATCTGTCATGGGGTAGTATTACATCTAGGTTCCTATCCCTTGTAGAACCTATGAGGTTGGGTTTGTGTTTTGAGACTTACCTATTCAGGGCTTGCTGTGGGTACTGACAGCCTTTGCCAGTATCCATGGGGCATGGCATGATAGGTGCACGCCACCCCTAGCAGGTGGTGCATTATGTCAAACTCCGCATATCTTCCCAGCCTGTAACACATTGGCTCCCCTTTGACTGACTGCATTACTTCAGCCAATTATTGTACTTGATCTTCTTGTCTTCATAGTGTGGCATCATGCTTGGTGAGGGTGAGATGTTAGGCAGGGTCTTCATGTTTGCATATACTAGATGGTGTTACATTGCTTAACACATGGCAATCATGCCTCAGGTGGTGCTGCAGGGCTGCCACTGTCGGATGCACATACTACACTCCCTGTACATGTTTGAGAGCAGGTTGTGTCATGTTAGGCATCCCTGTTACTATATGAGTGAGTCAGAGAGGGGTATCATTCCCAGGGTCCTACTGAGCCAGTGTATGTGCTATGTGTTGCCTCTTTGCCAAGGCCAGGGCATACTGGGCACGCCTCCTTCTGCCTACTGGGGCAGGCTCAGGTTGTTCCTCCTCCGAGTCACGCTCTGCCTGTGATGGCCTTGGCAATGGTGGGGGGCTGTTTGGCCCGGCCCTATGCTGGTCCTGCTGCAGCTGTTTTCGCAAGATCATATTATGTAGCATAGCACATACCATGACAATTTGGGTACATGTAGTTGGTGTGTACTGCAAGGCTCCACCAGATGTGTCCAGACACCGGAACCGTGACTTGAGCAGCCCAAACACACGCTCTATTACATTACGTGTTTGTGCGTGTGCCTCATTATGGAGTTCCTGTTCAGGTGTGTGTGCATTTCTGATGGGTGTCATCAGCCACGGCTCCAGTGCATAACCTGTGTGTCCGTGTGGGATGTCCCCATTGGCAAATGTCTGGTACAGCTGCGTCAAATGCCAGATGTGGGAATCGTGATAACTCCCGGGGCAGCCAGCACACACATTCATTATTATGCCCTGGGCATCACACACGACCTGGCAGTTAATGGAGGGGAAGCCCTTGCGGTTAATGTAGGCCCTACCCTGCTCACCGGCTGGTGCTTTGATGCGTATGTGCGTGCAGTCTGTTGCACCCAGTACCTCAAGGTATTCCGCTATTTGCTGGAAGAGACGCATATTGCTGGCCAATACCTCACGGGCATTGGGGAAATATACATGATCACTGACATGTGCTGACATGGCATCCAGGAACTGGTGTAGTACCCTGGAGGCTGATGCCTGTGATATCCCCATCATATCGCCAGTTGGTCTCTGGAAGGTACCTGTTGCTAGTATTCTTAGGCCAACACATACCTTGGTTTCCACTGGGATGGGTTCCCCTCTGTTGGTTCTGTGTGTGAGGCGTGGCCTGCACAGCTCAACAATTTGCTGCAGGAGCTCTCTGTCCACTCTATAGCGCTCTACTATCTCCAGCTCATGTAACCCGTGGTAGGTGACCCTGGGCCTGTACACTCTTCTCCGTCTCCTCACTGTGGGTTGTCTGGCACCATCTGCATTGTCACCACTCTCAGCAAGTCGCCTATGTCTCATTATGACAGCTATGGCAGCCCCTAACATTTCTGCTCTGAGTGAAGCTTTTTCAGTTTTCACTTCTATTAGCTTACTCCTGTCTTGCAGTGTCTCTTAATGGAAACATCCTGCACTACTGTTTGCAGAGTTTTAAGTGCTGGGCTGGGCTACTATTCTGCCTGTGTAATTGCCTGCTTCTAATTATTTTCACCTGCTTGCTTCAGCAGTTATCCCTGCTAGCTTCCTATTAATTCTGTTGCTTCCTTTTTCCTCTCTGTTTCCTCAGAAAGGAGCAACGTGCATACTATCTGAAAAACGCTCACAGTGGCTTACACGCGCGCACACATGCTTACACAGTTCAGAATCTACTTATTCGGGTTTACACGCGCGTACACCCGCGCAAACACTGTTACACATCTGCCAACAGCCTCCAACATACTCAGACTGCCGTACACGCGCGCACACCCGCGCAAACAGTGTTAAACATCTCCCAACACGCTCCCACATGCTCACACTGCCTTACACGCACACACCCTGTCCTACTCGCGCTTCATGGCGCACACACGTGCGCATGCACGGCCAGCAAGAAACTTTGGTGTAGGTAACAGTGTACACCTTCCATTTCTTGACTTTCCATGACTTATCTAGTGGCACACCTCTTTCCATGATCTGTGCCTGTCATCTGTCATGTTACACTGGCCTCCAATGAACTGCATTTCTTTCTACCATTCCCCCCTGTGATGTCACCTATCTCCTACTCTATTCCTCCCCCTTTTGTATCTCTTACACTACTCAGACTGTGCTCATTTGGTATGTGACTGTGAGATCCAGTATCCAAACCCTCATTTTCATGAGATTGCCTACTAATGCTTAGTTACATGTCTTAGATTCAGCTTCCCCCCTTAGCAACCACTACACGGTGGCCATGTTGGTTTTGGTCTGCTCGTCCCTGCATTATCATTCCATGTATTGCATGAAACCCACATTTGTGGGTTTATAACCTTCTTTTTCATGGTTTTATACAGCGCAGCCCGTTTGCGCGGGGCTGCGCTGGGTTTAAACATGGGCGATCGCCGAAAAAAAAAAATTATATTTTTAATATTTTTGCATCGGGTTATCTTGCCAATGGCCACATATTTGGCCATTGGCATGCTGCCTGAGTCATATGCAACCTTTATTTGGAGCTGACATCGCTCCGTTGTGGGATTTGCAGAAATGTACTCAGTTGTCAGCTGAGTACATTTCTGCAGCTAAAACGTCTCCTACACGGACTGGTTTCTGCTTCGTGGATTACTAATATACCTCATTTGCATACCTTTCAGATGCAAGTGAGGTATTTAGCATGTCCACGCCCAGTCCGTGTAAGAGACGTTTTTACTGGTCTCTTACACGGAGCTTAGGGCTGTTCCTGGATCGCGAGGCTTGCATGGAGTGTTGCACGTCTCTTACACTCCGTGCAAGCCTTCATGAATCCTGCCCCTGGTCATATAGACCGGTTTTAAGTAAATGGGTCTCCAGCCAAGCTATTCCTTCCTCATGGGGTATGACCGTGAACAAGCTGACCACATCAATGGTGACCATAATCACATTCTCATCTATACTTATCTTTCCAACTTTATCCAAAAACTGCCAGGAATCTTTACATATACATAGACATTTAAGGTCTATTAATGTGTTATCTATCTTTGCCCTTCTAAATGATGCAAAGGTGAACCCTTTGGCGAATAAATTGGCATGTTCAACACAAATCTCCTTTGTAGAATAATTATACACCTGAAAATCGTTTTTACGTTCTGAATTATAGTCGGTTCAAACACGTTTTCAACACTCTTTTCTTTACCCCTTTCTGATGAATCACCAGTACTACATTCAAAAACACCAATATCAATATCCACATTTATTAACACTTGGCATCCAATCACTATCACAAAATATGCCCAAAAGTTCACTTTACGGACCTGAAATATTCAAATCAATGTTGATTTCGGTTCCCCCATTGACTCAAACATATCATCCAGCACAGTCATTCAGCAGTAGGGGAAATGTATTTATATATGTACATATCTGTACATATGTGTGTGTGTGTGTATATATATATATATATATATATATGTATATATATATATATATATATATATATATATATATAAAAATATATCTATACATCTATAGATATATATATGTCTACGTATATGTGCATGTATATATATATATATATATATATATATATATATATATATATATATATGTGTGTGTGTGTGTGTAAACAAAAAAAAACAAACAAAAAAAAAAATATATATATATATATATATATATATATATATATATATATATATATATATATATATATAAGAACACAACAAATAAATATACGACCAAAGGCACCCTTAATGGGGGTGAGGGGGTCCAAATTAAGTACCTCTTGTAATTATTGATATCATCCCCTCCTCCACAGCTGAACAAATCTGCCTTGCAACACAGTACCAACACTTGCAAGTCTCATACCCAGGATCCTACAGAACATAACCACAAGTTAACAGTAATCCATCTCAGGTGTACGATGTCAGGATGATATCAATAACATATCATGCAGAACAGTGTGTCTACCATAGGGAATGTACAATGTGGAAGCAGTAAACATTCCAATGATACATATACATTTATATGTACATATGTATATATATATATATATATATATATATATATATATATATATATATATATATATATATATAGGTCTACTTCACTTCACCGACATGCCACAAAGCTGACACCCAAAACACCGAGACCAAAACAATGAAAACACACAATACCGACAACTCACAAAACCGAACACCATAACACAGACACCCAAAACACCGACACACAAAACGTAAACTACACATTACACACAACTCTATATGCACTAACCTTAACCCAAACCCTAACCCTAAGGTCTGACACTACCGCACACTTACCCTACCCGCACCCTAACCCTAACTCACTTAACCCACCCCTAAACCTAAAGTCCGTCACTATCGCACACTTACCCTACCTGCACCCTAAACCTAACTCACTTAACCCACCCTTAAACATAAAGTCTGTCACTATCGCACACTCACCCTACCCGCACCCTAACCCTAACTCACTTAACCCACCCCTAAAACTACAGTCCGTCACTATCACACACTTACCTTACCTGCACCCTAACCCTAAATCCCTCACTATCGCACACTTACCTGTCTGCTCCCTAACCCTAAATCCCTCACTATCGCACACTTACCGAGTTGTGCTCACACGTTGCCCATGTCGGTGTTTCGGCTGTCGGGATTTCACCTTGTCGATCATCTGCGTCGTCGGTCTTTTGGTCTCGGTGTTTTGGGTGTCGGCTTTGTATGGTCGGTGAAGTGAAGTAGACCCATATATATATATATATATATATATATATATATATATATATATATATATATACACACACACACACACACACACACACACACGCACACACACACACACACACACACATATATATATATATATGTGTGCATACACATACATACACATATACATATATTACTGCATATAGATATGTATAGGAAGATACATATTTAGAGGGTGCGCATCATATTGAATATCCGGTATTCCTACAGTTGCCACCTTTTAAAATGGCCATTGTTTGGTTCTCTCATACAAAGGACAAGTACTGCATGAAACATAATACCCACAGAGAAGTCAAAGGATATGACACCACACACAGGTTTATATACATAGAAATTTTTATTTGTGTACTATTTCAGTTGTATATGACATTTTATATAGCAGTTAGGTATTTGAAATACATAAATGAGTAATGCAACTGTCAAGCAAAACATTTTATACAGTAATCTGAAAGCATAACATATGTTGCTGTCCAGGCCAAGGCCTTCAAGTACACAACAGTAAAGAAACACTGGCCCAGAAGATAAGAATCAATCAACACTAATTAATGCAGATGTAGTTCAGCAACCTCCAATTACACTCTGTACTCAACCCCTAGGGGGAAAAGAATTAATTTGTCACAATGAAAATGCATCTGTTACATAAAATAATGCTTAACTTAAGACATCACTATCACACTGACAAACAGAACTGTGTGTAAGACAGTAAGCACTAGCCCACCACTGTTCCCATGGTGAAATGTATGAAAATGTACAGCCATATACCTTAATGTGTCTTACTACTGATATCCCTCACATGTTGTAACAGCCTAGGTTATACATGGTGCATACTCCTCCCTCATAGAATGACTTACAAGGGCATATAACAGTGTTACATACCCTGACCTTTGGACTGTACAAGGTCACACATGTTTTGTCCAGCTGTAGCCGTCATATATATGGACCCTACCCCACAATATGTGTGAGGGTCCACAACACCACTGGAATGATAGCAGGAATGCCAGCACTACATAATGATAGACCACTACTTAACAACCTCGTACTGCAAGACATATGGACAAAGCCTGGTATATAGGTGGAGGGACAGAGGCTGGAACACAGGCCATATTTGCAATATTGCTGTTATACACTGTGAAAGTTGCTGGTGTTACAGGATTGGTTGCAACATACCCTTACTCAGGAATATGAAGTCAGAAACACAAATGGATGTAGCCATGTACTGATAGCACTCAACAGACAAAATGCCCCTGATATATCAGAGACAAGACCTGTGTGGTGAACAGACAAAACATAACAGCCAGTCCTCTGGTCATGACGTGGACAGGCCCACAGTTGAGAGCTATGCAGACAGACTGCAGTCCATGCTAAACTAGCATGTACACACAAACCATGTAAAACTAGCAGTATACAATGCACTGCCCATAGGTCTGGAACCTTATACAAATATGTAGTTGGCCTGTGTCTGCAAGTACTGTTGTAAGAGGTATTGCTAAGTGCTGTCTGTAACACTGTTACCCATACACAGGAAGGACTTCTTCCATACAGGAAAGGTAGAGGGACAACGCCCACATGATATAGTAACTTACAGTAGTGGGTTGCCATGACTGTGGTAATTGGAAGTAATACACAGCTGGCTGCATGCATTTAGCAAGTGTTGAACACTGATTGGTGCAGAGGCCATCATTTGATCATGTGCATCACCTACAAAATCCATGCTGCAATCTATTCAAAGCAGCTTAATCCCTGTATTGGAGAGAGAGAGAGAGAGAGAGAGAGAGAGAGAGAGAAACCGGAAAAAATATATAAAACAACTAAAACTACTAACCAAGCCTATATAACACAGGGGACCCATAAAAGTGTACCTAGAAGAGAGGACAATACTACAACAGGTATGTGCATGTAACTGAATGTAGTACTTGGTTTGTAATAATTGGATAGATGATGTGGAAAAAATATATGTGCTATCAGGAGTTGTTGTAATGATGTCCTGCTGAACAACTACTATGGACATAGCATCTGCCCTGGGGCAGTGGGTCATACCTGTCAACTGTGCAGATCAGCACTGAGAGACAAGATGTAAGCCATAATAGTGTGTGTTCTGTACCTCAAGACATGTATAGTAGTGTGGCAAATATCTGGTGGTGGAAGTAATGCTGTTATGATAGACACATGAGTTTCAGACCCCACCACCTGCAGGACAGTCATGTTAATGTGAAACGTAGCATGCACAAACACCATAGGTGTGTAATAGGCTTACCTACAATCTGTCTCTATATATACCCTCCCTAATTTGTAGGCTGGGTCCACATGTGACACCTGTTTGTTTTGTAGCAAGGCAGAACAGTGCAGCTGTGGAGGAAGGAGAGTTAGAGAGTGTGGACCTGATGTTTGAATGCACCCCCTATAGATATATATGTATATATATATTTATTTATTTATTTATTTTATTTTACATTTGTTGACCGGGATAGTCCGACTGGATGCATGTCCATTTTCAGCGGAGGCCCGGGGAGAAAAGCTCCAAGGGTAAGCAGATACAGCATTACATAATACCAGCATTACATATTACAAACAGATTATTTACAGAGATTACATAAGTAAGCAAGTTAAACAAATTCCACAGGTTAAAGTTAGTCCTGAGCACAAGTCAGGATTAAATTAAATTACACAGTAAACTGGTTAACAGATTTTTACACATTCGAGTTAGCCAGGCTTGATACACTGACATAGCCAGTTAAGTGACAAATGTTGTTTGAGTCTAGTTTTAAATATATATATATATATATATATATATATATATATATATATATATATGTATATATATATATGTCTACAGATATACAGACACACACACACACACACACACACACACACACACACATATATATATATATATATATCAAAAAAAAAAAAAATATATATATATATATACACATGTATGTCTACATATATGCAAACACAGACACACAGACACACACACATATATATATATATATATATATGTATGTGTGTGTGTGTGTGTGTGTGTGTGGGTGTGTATATATATATATATATATATATATATATATATATATATATATATATATATATATATATATATATATATATATATATATATATATATATAAATATATTTCTCCTACTGTTGAATGACAGTGCTGCACGATATGTGTGTGAAAACATCACACATATCTATATATACACACACACACACACACACACACACACACATATATATATATATATATATATATATATATATATATATATATATATATATATACAGTAGTAAGCGGGTGCAAAATGGACAGTTATGTCTGATGTGAAATCCATGTTGGGAACACATTGCCCTTGTTTGAGTAGGTGAGATTGGTATATTGGGGAAGGATAGTAGGTATATTTGGGGAGGTAGGTTGGGTTGGAAGACAGACAAGACATCATACAGGGGCGTTATATGATACTTGTGGTGGGTAAACACCTTGAATGGGGAGTGGTGTCTGGAATGTGGAAGCCCATGAGTCCCCATATGGAAACAATGGGACCAAGGTCCCCACCCATGGGCAGTCACAACTGCATCTTCACAGCCCTGAAGGTGCCTGGGCTGGGGGCTGAGGAGGAGGAGCATGCGGATCCTGTGACTGTGTACCAAGAGCCTCAAGGTGGTGTAGCATATCCCCCAACTCTCTGTGGAAGTCCCTATGCACCAGACCCTGTACCTGACTTCAGGTAACAGGATCCTGTCTGTGTGTGCTCCTTGGGGGGGGGGGGCACTGTCCCCTGAGGTGGTTCCATCTGAAGGTAGTGCAGGACCAGCAGATGATGAGTTCCTGGGGTGGGTCCCAGATATGCTGTGGCCTGGTAACATGGCCAGATGAGGTGGGAGAGGTGGCTATGTTGGGAACTGTCTTCCCAAACATGCTATTGTGTCACAGTTATAGAACATATGTGGGTAGTAATAGTCCACACATTCCAGGATTATGTCTAACAGCATGCATAGATACCACCATTAAGACAAAGCACCAGATTTGGAGCAATCACATAGCAAACAGAACACATGCATATATGGAACCATAGTGGCCCTTACAATAGCATGCAGGTGACATTGTTCACAACAGGCCACCAATGATAGTGTTTCAACATGGAACATGACTATAAACACATTGCACAATTTGTTGTACAATACGATATACATCCCTACAGTAGGTTTGCTGTAAACATACCCGTTGAGTTGTGTGTTCAGATTATTGTTGCAGATATGGTGGGGGGAAGACAGAGATGTGTATTAAAAACTATTATAGCCTTGCAGTATGAGGTCTTCAGACCTTTTTTCCTCTTTATGCCTTTTAGGCACCATGTCACGGGAGTGCTTGCCGGTCTATTCCATCCAGGAGAATGAGATTATTATACACCACTTGGTGCAGCACTACCACACCCTGTTTAGCTGTACAGCCCATGATCTGCAGGTATGGACCACCCAGTGGAACGAGCTCATCCACAGGTTAAGCGATGTCAGCCTGCATAATCACAGTTATGAGCAGGTCCGACAATGGCGCACTGACCTACTCCACCATGACCGTCAGTGTGCTGCTGCAGTTAGGAGGGACCAGCTAACCACGGGGGGGGTCATGCCATCCAGCCCCCCCGACACATGCTGAGGAGCTACTCACCAGCCTCGGGGCACCTGCCCGCCCACAAACACAAGACCCTACAGGGAGCATTGTGGAGGTGGGTGCTACCCACACAATGGACAAGGAGTGTGCAGGTTAGACCACAGGGCACATCAGTAGACCACTGTTGCTTATCCAACTGCATCTGTAGAGTTTAATCAGGCATATGTGAGATAAAATATATATGGTCTGTTGCTGCGTTGTAGTAATAAACAGATGTGCATAATCTGTAGTATTGTGGGTTTGTACTGTTGATGTACTGTAACACTGCTCCCACCCTGTACCAGTGCCACAGGTGTGGCTGCTGATATCACATCTCTCACACAACTATGTAGGTCTCTCTGGTATACCTCTGGGGCAGCAGCATGCAGCTGGTGAGTATGGTGTTGTTTGTTCAGGTTTGTCAATACACCGGCCATGTTATGGCCATGGTATTTGCCATGCACACATTTAACACACCTACCCATAATGCATGCTGTACATGTTCACTTGTTGTTGTTAGCTGTACTGCATCACAGTGGTCACCATGGTGGCATATCTGAAGGGTATGCAAGAGTCTCGCAATATAACTAACAACCTGCCATTGCAAAATGTGTGCACAGAGATGAACATAATTGTGGGACAAATGTCCTACAGTAGAAACATGTCTGAAACATCACCCTTATACAGTGCTACAACAGTGTATATACCACTATTACAATGGCAACTGTTACAGATCTACACAACGGTATATCACAATATCGCATTCCACAACCCTTACAACCTGTAATGTGGCCCTAACATAAGCAATGAATGTGTAATATGGAATCCTAGGTTAGGACAGAAAATATGGGGAATACACAATACCGTAACAAACACTGGAAGCATATGTGTGCACACACTCCAGATAACATATTGTGGAAGCAGCTTTTGAGGTACTGACAACATGCATTTTTCATGAGTATGGACCTTCCAGCAAGTACAGGTCCTCAATGTCATATCAAGAAATGGTCTGCTGTCCAAGACGTTTGGCCATCAAATGTGCCACTTACCTGCAACAGAGGCAACTGTGGCTTGCACACATCTTACAAGCCATGGAATGGATCCCATACCCAACACGTAGCATGCAGGAGTGGGGCATGTAGCCCTACCTCACCATTGCATATACCATGGCAAACAGTGCAGACAGTCATGTATGTGGCGAGGATGTATGGGACAAGATTAATGTAGAAAAACAGATGGCCATCCAAGATAGATGATGACACGTGTTGCAAACTGGTCATGCAGGTTGCCTAGTAACATGCTGCAACACTGAGGGAGTTGCAGGAATGTCTAGAAAGTACTGGTTGTGCAGTACCTGTGTCGACAATTGCCTTGGACTCTGCATAAGTGTGGCCTATGGGTTAGGGTAATGAGATTGGACAGTTGTTCCACAGGAAACATAGGTTCATAGGTTGGTAGTAGACTATTGGCCCTAGGGCCTATACAAGCTTAGCCATAACAATTCCCTGGCTATTACTTCCCTGGTCCCCTGTCTAACAGGGTGATTGATGTGATCCCTGGGGTGAATTTCCTATCTCCCATCCAATCATCAAGGTCCTTTTTAAAGAGGGCCAAAGAGGCACTCAGCTTGACATGTATGGGCAGTCTATTCCAGAGTATGGGGAGTCTCTGGGTCAGGGACCTATCACTCCAGCATGTTTTATTCATTGTGATGACCAGGTTTAGATCCCTGGACCATATGGCTCTGAGGGATTGAGATTTCCTTAAGTGTAGCATGTCCAACAGCTCTGGGTTTGACATGGCCTTGTATGTTAAGCAGAGATCACGTCTGAGCAAGCGATATGCGACAGAGTATAGCTGTAGTTTTTTTTAGATGGTCAGCATAGGGCATCTGCTTTAGGCTTGTGATTTTATTTAGTGAGCTATTTCTGTGGCCTTTCCAGTTGCTGCAGATGTCTTGTGAGGTACATACCAAATGGGGCGTTGTACTCTATAATGGGGCTAATGAGGGATGAGTACAGAGGGACAATGACCGCCTTTTATCTGGATGAAAAGCCCTTAATGATGAAGTGTGCCACATAGAAGGATTTCCTGACTGTTGTGGTGATGTGGTTATCGAAGATGAGACTGCTGTCCACTTATGTCCCTAAGTCCCTTATCACACTTTCAGTGTTTAGTGTACTGCCACATATGTGGTAATTCATGGGTACATGTTTTTTTCCCAAAGGGAATAACTATACATTTCTTGGCATTGAGTTTGAGCCCATGGCTTTGGCACCAAGCATATGTTTCTGTAAGGCCCTTTTGTAGAATATCCACATCATTTGGGGATTCAGTAATGGCTCCCAGTTTGCAGTCATCTGCAAACTTTGTTAGCCAGAGTCCCTTAGTGCTGGCCTAAACTTCAGAGACGTAGATGCCAAACAAGAGTGGTCCCAGGACTGAACCTTGAGGTACTCCACTTATCACTTGTCTGGAGCTGGATTTTGAGTCATCTACTTTTATAGTGTGGGTTCTGTCAGTAAGCCAGTTGGCAACCCATTGAGTGACATAAGGATTAATGCCCAGCTTAGTAAGTTTATCTATGATTCCAGAGTGGGGGATGGTGTCGAAGGCCTTGGCGAGGTCCAGATAGGCTGTGTGGACCACCTTGCCTTCATCCAAAACTCTGGATACTGATTCGAAGAAGTCAATCAGGTTGAGGAGACCAGATCGGCCCTTTACGAAACCAAACTGGGTGGGGTCCAGTGTTTGAAGGTTGCCAATGTCTTTGTTTATAAGTTGCATGATAATGCATTCCATGGCTTTGCAGGTCAGGTTCGTCAGACTGATGGGACGATAGTTCCTGGGATCCAAGATGGATCCCCCCTTGTGGAGTGGGATAACTGTAGCTGTGCACCACTCATTGGGCACAAAGCCTGAGGTGAGGCTATGATTAAACCTGACACATAGGTGAGGCACGAGCTCATTTTGTAGTTCATGTAGTACACAGCCTGGGATATCATCTGGTCCCATGGATGCTGTATTTTTGTGCATTTTTTACCTGTGCGGCCATGATTACTGGAATTTGGCAATCTTTTGGTATTGGGCTGGGCCCATTAGGGGGTGAGAGTGGGGTGAAGTTGGCACTGAATTGATCTGCCAGCATATTGGCAATATCCTTGGGATCAGTACATTTAATGACATTCTGTTGTAGCTCAGAACAGATTTGAGCATTGCCATTTAGATTCTTGACATAACTATAGAATGCCTTGTGGTTGTTCTTGGAATCTTTGGCAATTTTATTTTTGTAACTAGCTTTGGAGGATTTTATGAGGGATCTCAGCTTCTTATTGAGGCTGGTAAGGGTGTATTTTGCATCCTGGGATTTTCCTCTTTTCTGCAACAGTTTCTTCCTTCTGTTGTATAGTTTGTTTATGGCAGGGGACCACCAGATTGGCTTTTTTTTTTGGAGGAGGGCATCTTGATTCTATTTGGAATGGCTTGATTCATGCATGAGTGGATGTGCTTGTACAGTGTCTTAGTGTAGGATTCAGCAGTCGAACTTTCAGTTCCCGTCTGCATGGGTGTCATAAAGTGTGCCACTTCTGACTTCAGTAGCATGAAGTTAGCTTTGGACAAGTTTTTTAATGGAGGTTTCCCTACTGGGGGGTGGGGGTGGGATGTGGACATCAAGGGTGATTAGCTTATGGTCAGACCTGACCAATGAGGGGGTGACCACTGGCATGGAGCATTGATCTCCCATGTTGGTAATGACCAGGTCTAGGATATTTGAGCCCCTGGTGAGACTATGGATTAGGCTGGTACACATGGTGTTCTAAATTTGGGACACTGCAAAATAAAACATGTGTAGCCCATAGTTGTCAAGCATCTGTAAAAAGGCTGAGGATGGGGAGGGGGAGTCACCCTGAAACAAAACAGTGAACTGAAGCAGACATCCAAAGCTTGCTAAGAATGGCTGTATCTGTATGCAGTGAGGTCATGAATTGTGGCAGACATAACCCTGACTCCACAGCAATAGTGACAGCACTGTATGACCTCCAAGGGCTGTGCACATGAGTTGACCTTGCAATCATGCAGAGGTGGGAGACATTTGTAGGGCAGAGTGACCAAATACTGGGAAATGCAGACGGCCCATGCTAGTATACCCCTTCCAGGAATAGTGACTGCTGTAGTACACTTAACAGTTGGTGCAACAAACCATCATGTTAAGGGTGTGCACACTTATGCACCCACAAATTGTATGTATCTCAATCAGCATCTGCACAACTAACACATATGTTTGATACTGCATTTGATTGCACAGGTCATATGTCACATATCAGGTATGTATAATGTTAACATATGCAGTAATGTGGCCGCATGGCATATCAGGGAAGAGGGTGCCATGTCAATAAGGGTGTGTACACTCCTCATAGCCACAGTAAAGCTTGAAGGTTATCAGTGTAATTGTATTTTACTGGCCATGCATTCACTGCTGATGATGAGATCTGTAAATTAGACATCAGGCATTCACTAATGACATCTGCCCACATATCATCCCAGGTATGTGTCGGATAAACACATAGGGGCTGTGAGCAGCAGAGCAAACATAGCTGACACACATATACACATTCAGCAATGGCGTGTACACCTGTGAGGTATGGTGCACAGTACATGCCAGGGTGCTGAACAGGTGCACAGCAATACTGTTTACATTGGTGCAGTGTGTTCTAGGGGAGGGGGCACCACCTGCTAAGACAACCCATACATCACAGAGATGTATAATGTTGGTAACAGGCATTGACTATAGCTGCACTGTATGCTGTTGAGTGCCATATGTCATGCATGTTGACAGATGGGTAATGAGAGGTCTGTGTGTAATATCATTTTGCAACCTCACCTGTAAGTGTGTGTGTGTGTGTGTGTGTGTGTGTGTGTGTGTGTGTGTGTGTGTGTGTGTGTGTGTGTACTGTTAAGCAATGATGTACAGGTCTTAAAGTCCATTTTTTTCCCCTCACAGGTGGTGAAGTGGGTCAGGGTCCCACCTGCAGGCAAACTGATGTTAGTGTCCATACAGACACTGACAATGATGATAGGTGTGTTGAGGCACAGGCAGGGTTGTCAGAGGCTGAAGCTGTGCCATCATCTGACATCCCACTGTTATCCACCCCATCCACGCACACAGTCACATTGCCTATACATATCCCATCACCAGTGGCCATAGATGAGGGACAGTTGGTGGGTGGTGGCACAGCACAGGCAGTGTGGTGTCTATGGCATGTGTGACTGGACACAGCAGCTATAGCCAGATGCCCAGTGGGGTACCACACAGGCAGATGTACAGGGGTGCTCATAGGAGGACTGCTGGTCATCATGCCCCTGGCAGAAGTGTCACATCTGGTGTCACCAGACGCAGGTTTCAGGCCATCATGGAGGTGCAGGCATGTATGGAATGGTATACCAGACAGGGTCTGAGGCTGCAGAGGGCTACTTATGCAGCTGTTATTGACAACATCCGTGATCTTGCAGGTGCCCACCGTTATTTTGCAGAGGACATGGATAGATGGTTGGGTGAGATGGTGGAAATCCTCGACTGTGGAATGTCTATGCTTGAATATATGGTGGGAGTAGTGTGATGGCCACATGGACATAGGCCAGCAACACCAACAGCTGGAGGTCGACTTGGACATGCAAGAAGTCAGAGCTGCTCCTGTAGTGGCAGTACCAGCTTTAGCACTGCAGGGGTGGTGCTGTCCACACCACAATACAGCAGGTCATGTGCACGTGGCCCTGGCCAGTACCAAGAAGGACCTGGATCCAGCAGACATATGTCATCATCTGGGGAGAGTACCATATCTTGGCTTGTACCTGGTGGTGCCCGTGGAAGCCCTGGCAGGCACAGTTCTCATGTCCATGGCCGGAGATTGTGAACTGCACACCCTGCCAGGTACAGTCTGAAGCAGTCCAGAAACCCCCTGAATAGGGCAGCCACATGGCAGAATTGTGTGCATGCATACACACACACACACACACACACACACACACACACACACACACACAATCACCAACACCGCTAGGGCAATCCCATATCTACACACACCACACTGCAACATCACAATTAATAATGAAACCTCCTAATACACACACATGATGTCAAGTGTATGGCTCAGCCTCGGTCCCTGGCAAACCAACAACACACCCTGTGCATATGATGAAACCTGTGCCACATCCCTGTCATCCATAGCATCGATGCAGGGACAGGCTAATATGGTTCTGATGCACAGGGTGACTGTACTAAGGTGTACCAATGTAATGCTATGTAAGATGTTTTCACCACTAAGGTTTAATGCTTACATGTCAGGATGTGTAGCTATCTAGCCATGATGCATTATAACTGTTATTAACACTGACTGATTGTGGTCTCCATAACGTATTTAGTTTGTGTTGTAGGTGTGTATGTATTATCAGGCTGTTGGTCTGCTGTTGTTTTCGGGTCTATATTATAGTATCAAAGTTTTTAAACTTCGAATGCTATAATATCAACCTGTTTTTGTCAAAAACTGAAAATAGCGAAGCCACGGAACTTCAAAATCTTACCTACTGTAAGATTTTGGTTTTCCGTTCCATGGCTTCACTATTTACTCTACTATGGTGGGAAGGTTACTGACCGGGGTAAGGTAAGTATGCGAATGGAGGTTACGGAGCGGGTTAAGGTAAGTGTGGGAAGGGATTGGGGTAAGGTGAGTGTCCGATAGTTAGGGACATTAGGGTTAGGGATTTGGTAAGGTGAGTATGCGATAGTTAGGGACTTTAGAGTTATGGAGCGGGTAAGGTGAGTGTGTGGTTATTAGGGGCTTTAGGGTTAGGGAGTGGGTAAGGTAAATGTGTGGTAGTTAGGGACTTTAGGCTTAAGGAGCAGGTAAGGTGAGTGTGCGGTAGTTAGGGACTTTAGGGTTAGGGTTGGGTTACGGTGAGTGGATAGGTAGTAGTGTAGGGTTAGAATTATGGTTTTGTTAAGTGTATGTGTGTGGTTTATTTATTTTGGTGTGCTTGTGTTGTGTGTTTGTGTTTTGGAACAGCAAATTTTTTCCTTGGGAAAAAATTCGCTGTTCTGAATGTTCAATATTTTGTGGTTTAGATATGAAGAAATAGCATTCACTATTTAAATTGTATGATAGGGTAATATAAATGCGTTGTTTTCTACAAGGGGTAAGGCATTGTGGTGACACCTTGACTGTGCCATATCCTGAGTACAGCTGAACACGTCACAGGTCTGTATAACAGTTACTGCATGTGCCACATGCCTGATAGATCTGGGGGTGTATACAGGTGAGTGCATGGTGGCTGATGTCAGCAGCCCTTCTACAGTTGACAATGGTAAGTGTACTGGGTGGTACACACCACATGTTTGTGTTTAACACACACAGAGGCTTTTGTGTTGATGCAATACACAGAGAATACTGTACACATGGATGTATGTACTTGTGCAAGGAACCCATTTTAGACTATGTAATTCCACCAAGACATAATAGGCGCAACAACGCATTGGAAAATAAGCAGTCTGCTAGTTTAATGTCATTGACGATGGTACCGGCAGGGTATATGTCCCTTCCTCAATGTAGTGCAATCCACAACTGGGTAAACATAGGTGTGCTGGTGTGGGTGGCACAGTCCTACCCTTTGGAGGGTGTGAGGAGGTGTAGAACTGCAGATAGTGTGATTGACAACTACTTAACCTGTTAACATGAACTGTACAGTATTACAGCCAACTAAGCAGGGGGATACACTCAACAATAACTGCAATGATGGTGGCTGTGTTCACAAGATCCACCCCCAGCTATATATACCAACCTCAGTATCACTGTACAGCTATACAGTGGGGAAGAGGGCATTTACGCATCTACTACTAGTTGTGATGGAATGAATTTCCACAAGATAATACCTGTGAAATGTTAGCATTTGCCAGGCAGTTCTCAGACAGATGACCTCCTGGGACATGTATATTCGGCAAACTGATGTAGATCCCTTCACATACACACACACTCTTACTTGGCAACACTGGGACTAGAACCCCTACCTAGGTATGTAGTGCTACTGATGTGTGTGGCCTTAATTGCACACACCACACAGTTTTTAGGATGAGGTGTGTTCCAGGTTACATATTAAGTGAAGAACATCACCAAGCCCTGTACAATATGGCAATGGGGGATGTACTGGTTGTTTATGAATAATACATAGCGTGACATACTGTCATATACACATTGACAAACACATAACAGTTATACACACATCTGAGAGACCTGGGCTTATCAGTGCTAACTACCTTGTCAGTGTGTCCATTCTGTCACAGATAAGTTGCACACAGCACATGCATCACTGGGCCAGATAGTGTTATCCATTACCTGTATGGCTGTTGTTGACAGTGGTCCCCATACAGTGGAACTTGGGACATGTACTGGAGGTACCAAGGTGTAAAGACAGTATACCCAGCACCCACACCCCACATTGGATATTGTACTCACTGAAACCCATGATAATACTCTGACATGCCCACCATCACACAATGACCAGGACTGCAATATGACCCCTTGTCTATCTCAAGAGTGCTACTACAGGGATATGCATCTATTGCACATGCCACAGGGATAGTAGGGTGCTGCATTGTCATGGCTCTCCTATGGTCAGCAACATCACTATCCCTAATACTGTGTGGCAAGGTGTATTGTATTAGGAGAATGTGGCCTCAGCATGCTGTATCCTACATATATACACACTTGCACACATACACTTGCCAGAACTCAGAGGGTAACTCATGCCTATCAACCCATGTGTACAACAGTGTTGTGCTGGTACTTCAAGCTCCAGGTAGCCCATAGGGTGAAGAGTGTAACAAGGTACATGTAATGTCCATTACAGCAGCAGCCATATCTAAGTATGGCAATGGGGGGGGGTGGGCCTCAGGGTATTATCAACTACAGGCCTACAAACACACAGACACTGTTATTCTCAGTAATGCACACTGACACATTTGTCAATACTGGGGTCCATAGGGGCAGGTGTTCATAGGTGTGTACCAGGATATCGTCCATGGAGAGATGGGAAGAGTAGGGTATGTGTGTACAGAGGTATCATGCCACCTGCCATTTGCCAGCAGGCCATCTATCAACAGATGCCACGGGGGTGATCTTCAGGGTGAGAGTTACATGCAACATCCAATGATCTGGTTGCCTCTTGCAGAGAGCCAGTGAGGTGCTCCAGTTGACATGTCTGCAACATGTATTACATAACATGGTCAGTGTCTGTCTTGGAGACCTGTACCCAAGCATGTTCTGTTGACTGTGGTAGTGTAGTTGAGGTATCCAAGGCATGTGGTGCATACAGGGTGTGGATTCCTAGCTGTGGCATTCATAACACAGCTGGGCAGACATGTCAGTGTCACTCAAGCATAGATTGCCTGTAAGCAGCCAAGATGGATTCCCGACATCTGCACATCTGTACAGAGGACAGTCAGACATCAGCTAGCCAACTGATTATGCAGTAGGATGACAGTGTTGACAGACTGATGTCTGACACTGATAGGTATGCTATTACTACACAACAGCAGCCCTCAATGACATGTCCTATACACACAGTAGTCTACAGTTAATATCAACATCAGATCAATATCCGGTAGGGAATACTTAATGACACACAGCTCATACACCAAGACCATGACAGTGAGGACTCAGAGTCCATCTTTGCATGCAGGGGTGTTTGGTTCCAGTACTACAGTCTGCAATCTACTCTTACTTGGGAAAGCACTGTCAACAGTAGTAATGTAATAATACACTACATGCCAGTGTGGCTGCATATAACCTGGGATACTATCCATGTATGTAGCACATTCAAATGGAAAAGAGTGTTGTACAAGCCATATATACTCAGGTGTCCCAGACAGTAGACTCACACCCCTTGCTACTGTAATGTCAGCACATAGATGCCTGGTATGTACATGGAATTAAATACACTTATTAAACATGTCATTACCCTGCTTTTTTATTAGACTGGAATGTGATCAAGCTGCTCATAACTCTCTTAAACACTCTGAATCCAACAGCCTTGTTCTGCCTAACAACAGAATAAATAGTCCCTGCAGGTCTTGAACCCAGGAAGCTGTACACTGCAGTCGCAGCACTTAACCACTAAGCCATCACAGGTGTGAAGACATTTGATGTTTTTTCCAATATATGTCAGTACACATACTGAATAGTAGTGAACAACTGCTTTGACTTCAACAATTGTGTAGTACTTGTCAGTGATATTAGTGTTGAATCAAGTATGTAGTTGTATCTAAATATACACATATCAGATAAATACGGTGTGTACATCTGGGAAGCTATATGCATCAGTCATGTGCACACATAACAAGGATATGGATATATATATATATATATATATATATATATATATATATATATATATATATATATATATATATATATATATGTAGATATATATGTAGATATATGTATATATGTACATACACATATATATTTATATATATGTATTGCTATACATCTGTATATTGCTTTATATAGACATATACAGCTCTATCTGTGTGTGTGTGTATAAATATATATATATATATATGTGTGTGTGTGTGTGTGTGTGTGTGTGTGTGTGTGTGTGTGTGTGTGTATATATATATATATATATATATATATATATATATATATACATATATATATATATATATATATATATATATATATATATATATATATATATATAAATATGTGTGTATGTATGTATGACATATGTCCATAACACATAGTGGAGTTATACCTCAGCAGCCATAGTCACAACCTCTTAGTGCAAGAGGATGTCATGTAAATATTGCAGGTATACATGTAGACTTTTGCTACTGCAACAGGGGTTATCTTAACAGAAATGTTGTGTGAGAAGTCACGTCTGATATTGACATGTACACCATCAGTTACTGACTGACATCTTAAGATCATCATAGTACAATACCACACAAATCACAGTAATGATCCTGTGGAATACAGCAGAGATATGACCAATAAATGTGGACAGCCTGACACACTCTGGTCAGTCCCAGCTGTATACACAGCACCCCTTACTGCAAGTTGTGTGGACCAAGCCTGACAAAGTGGATGTTTACAGCCATGTAAATGGGGATATCATGAAAATACTGGAATAGACAAGCTCACACAGTTTATGCATTCACACACACCTATCTTTCCTGACACATAACAACTGGAGGAGAAGAGGTCACAAGCCCACATACTACCCACTAGTTAGTGACATATATCAGTACAGTATCCCACTGCTTTGTCAGAAATGCACAACAGTTATGGTGGTCCTACAACAGTACATGTGACAAATATCTGGACATAACATCACACTGGGTAAATACACTGAGCTGCTAGGCATGTCACAAAGTACTGTGCAAACTACAGGTAGACTGCCACAGCACTAGCCTACATTTCTTATGGAGGAATACAAATGCACCTGCAAATATAGCAGGCACTACAGGCATGTAACAGCATGGAGTAACAGACACTAGTGTGAAAGTGCATACCCACAATCAATCTGAACACAGCCACAGTCACATATGTTAAGTGTACTTAATATTATAATATATGGACTGTGTGAACAACAGCATCCTCATATCTGCCACTCACGCACCACGCCTACATATACTGGGCCAATACACAATGTATTCTGATGCCTGACTGTGGTATGGGACATGTGTCAGGCTGGCCCCACAAACATGTACACCAACAGGGTACCATACACTGCAGCAGCATGCAACATCACATAGAACAGGACCAAGAACAATGACATCTGCCACAGTCTGTACATAAACCAAGGTACATATTCACATTACACACTCTGTTGGCAATCACCATAAGTACACAGACCTCACTACTGTACACACTACAACAGAATATCCAAGTTTTGTTTCAAATATAAGGCCTACTATACATAACATGTTTAGCTTTCTGATATCTCACTGGGTTGTTACCAGGTATGATGTCGGTAAATAATGATATACTGTACATGTGCACCTCTTACTGCATGACATATGGACAAAGGGTGACATACTTGGGGGACAGAGGCACAAACACAGGGCCAATATTGACATATTGCTGTGATAAACCCATACATTTACTGACGTAACAGGGTTTGTTGTGATATATCTCTTCTGAGGGATATGAAGTCAGTAACTCACATGGCTGTCACCATGCACTGACTGCAATCATCAGAGTATGCTACTGCATTTCTAAAGATAGGAAATGTGTGAGTAACACAACACATGTAAGACTCCAAACACTGACCAGTCTGCAGGTAGCCCTAGAGGTGGGAGTTTCCCCAACCACATAACACTGTCATGACAGATGTTAAATCATGTAGACCAGCCATATCCACACAAACTCTGTTAAACCAACATTACTTCAAATGTAGAAGAGCAATACTTACATTCTGTCCTCATGTCTGGAACATTCCCCTCCTGTTTGTTGGCCTGTCTCCACAGTGTATGTTGTAAGAGGTATATCCAACTACCCTCTGTGATGCTGTTTGTCAAACACCAACATGAAGTCCTGCTCACAGTGAATGAAAAGGACCAACACCCACATGATGTTCTTAGTTATAGGAGTGTGTTTCCATGCAATTGGCTATATGAATGATATCACAGCTGTTCCACATGCAATTAGCTAGTGGGGGATGGCAATTTGTGCACAGGCCATCAGCTGATCATGAGCATCACTTACAAAACACAAACTGCTGTCTAAGCAAAGCAGGTGTACTTTTCCACTTTCACCAGAGAGGGAGTGTGAGAGACAGACAGAGACAAAGTAAGAAAGGAAGGGAGTAGGAGAATAAGAGTTTAGCATGTTTGTGTATGATCCATGGGTGGAGAGTGGTATCTGGGCATTATGATGGTTGCCTATATTGTGTACTAATCCATACTGTCACATAGTAATTGTGCATGGCTGTACACATTTATGGCTGAGGATTGTTGACTAGAATCTCTACAATGTTTGGAAAATGTTGGCCTTGTAATGTTGATAATGGGACATGAAGCTCCTCAATATGTTGGTGTGGCAAAACCCACACTGCAATGGACCCTGTCATTGCACAATCACCCCAACAGGACACTAATAATACACACAAACACACACTTACCAGTACTGTGTTTCAAACCCCTGCCTGACTATGTATTGCTATTAAATTGTTGTGCAGTTATTGCATGTGGCATGGAGCTTACATGTTGGAGAGCTGTCCAAAGGTATCTTTGAAGGTGAGTGACATCTGCAACAGTGATAAAGGAGGGATAAGGGAAGTGTAGTACATGTGGCTGTCCACAAAAGCAGATGTCAAGGAAGACACACCCACACTTTCTCAGGGAATTGCACACATTATCACAGTTGGCAGGATCAGGATTAAAATTCCTACTTAACTAGTTTGCTACACTACAGTATTACGCAGGTATCACATGCGCCACAGAGCTTATCAGGCTGATATATAGCCAAAAGGTATTTCAAGGTGACTGACAATGTGGCAATAGGGCAATGTGAGGTGTAGAGAATGTGACTGGCTTCACTATCATTAATTTCCACACACAGAGAGACACACATTTGCCAGTACTGACATGCATGGGTTCATTGCTTCACAGGTGTGTAGTATTTGACTGTGCCAGAAGGCTGAACAAGGCTAGGCAAAAGGGCATACCTTGGCATTGGGCCACACGACAATGGTCTCTAGTGTGGCTCAGGGGTGTAGTCCCTGGATTGGCCTACACAGGTGGGCATTGTATTCACCATTCACTCATCTGGGTTACTATTGTGGGTGACCAGTGCTGTGCAATGCTTTCCATGTATGTGTTTGATATTCCATAACATGGACAGTGTCTGGGTTGTGCACATGTGGGGCATGTTGTGTTGACAGATTGTTATCATCTGATGTGGCATTCCTGACCTCATGTGGTGAGAACTGGCTATGGAACTGAGGACATGCCTGCACCTACACTGACAGCATTATACAGGTATTCACTGGTGTTAGTGGCATCTGTCCATACAGGGCATGTGTATAAGGCATGGTACTCCCTTTGTGGGTTACATTTGTAGACTCTATAGTTGTTGCAGGTGTCCAGTGGGGAACATAGCAAAGGACCACTGTAAGCAATTATTTGCCTATTGTAGGGATGGAACAGGGTGCTATGTCCTCTGTAGTCCACTGCAATCACACCGTGGTTACTATGTGTGGGCAATATGCAGGGAACTACCAGTATAGTGGTTGCTGCCTAGCCAAGTGTATTTGTGTATGAGACATGGGTGGAGAGTGTTCTCTGGGTAATACAAGTGTTGCCTATATTGTTCACCGATCCATGATGTCACATGTAGCGGTATAGAGTGTCTACACCAGCCTCTGCTGTTTGACATCTGTTGTCCTTATAAGGTGGACATTGTGACAAATAGTAGGTCCTCAATATAAGAATTTAGCAAAACCCACCCCACAATGAATCCTATTATTACACAATCACAGCTATCTCCACACAGGATACTGATGACAAACACACACTTGCCAGTACTGAGATTCAAATCCCTACCTAGCTATGTATTACTACTACAGTTTATCACATTTATTGCATGCGCCACAGAGTTTATTGGATGGATGCTGTCCCAAGGTACTTCTAAGGTGAGGAACATCACCAGCCCTTGTAAATACTAGCAATGGGTGATGTAGTGGGTGACAGATCCCAAAAATAATTCCACCCTAATTACACATTTACATTTGCCAGGGGTGAGGATCAAACCTCTATCTAACAACCTTTACAGATCATTATGGTGACACATTTACCACATGCACCACTGACCTAACATGGTATAGGCTTTGCAACAGATACTTGTAAGGTGGGCGATATCTGCAGGACTGCTAAAATCAGGCTGTAAATAGGGACAAATACTTTGAGCTACACACACAAACAGTTGCCGCAGATGGGATTCAAGCCCATAGCTGTGCAGTTACTGCTACTACACTGTTCCACATTTATGGCACACACCATGGAGCTTATAGGGCTAGCCCTTCTCCAAAGGTATATTTCAAGGTAGGTGACATCAGCAGCCTTGCTAAAGTAGGGCAATGGAAAGTGTAGTGACTGTGAATGGCCTCAAAAGCATTGATCCCTACAAACACTCACAGAGTTCACAGTTGTCATGTCTGGGATTAGAACTCCTACCTAACTAGTATATTACACTATAGCATTACTCAGTTATTGCATGAGCCACAGAGCTTATAGGCATGTTACTTGTCCAAAGGGGTATTTCAAGGTGACTGACATCAGCAGGCTAGCTAAAGTAGGGCAGTGGGGAGTGCAGTGTGTGAAAGGGCCATAAACCATTCCTCCAGAAGCACTCACACAACACTCAGTCACACACCACTTCATGTTTAACAGGACTGTGTATACAACTGCTAGATGAATAATGACTTGTACTGTCATGTTAGACAGTTATCACAAACACCACAGACATTATAGTGCTGAGGGCTACCAGAAGCAAATGTCTACAGTGATAAACATTTGCACATCATATGATATTGGCCAATTGGATGTGTGCTGGGTGGGACAGGCCTCGTGATAGGAAGCTCTTTGTCACTGTCTATTACTCTCTTCCCCACATCTATATATGTGTATGTTTGACTTATTATAGTGTGTTGTCTTTGGATATATGTGTGTATTCCTAGCCAATGTGTGTGCAAAGCCTGACTGGTGTGCAATGTGGAGTGTGTGCACAGACATCTGCGACT
Source organism: Protopterus annectens (assembly GCF_019279795.1). Lineage (NCBI taxonomy): Eukaryota > Metazoa > Chordata > Ceratodontiformes > Protopteridae > Protopterus > Protopterus annectens. The sequence continues at coordinate 1,558,939,165 of NC_056726.1, forward strand.
GATAGATATGTATAGTCCACTGTTGTTGCCAGACATGGACTTCATTTCTGTTAAGTGTGGGAGCATGTCCAGTAAGACCCTTCTGTATTTTGTTGTCAGACATGGGCTTTGTTTCTCTAAGTGTATGAGCATGCCCAGTATGACCTTCTGTATTGAATGTGTGAATCCATTCCAGGTAGGTTGTACTCCAGTGCAGGCATTTGTGTTCTACACCTACAGGTATCAACCTGTTTCTGCAGGATATCTGTAGATAGGTTGACAATATGGGGTCACAATGGACAAAGGATAGTGGGATACTGTAAATAATTGTGTCTGTGCTGCTTCTGATCCATTATTTTGGTGTTAGCAGAGATATTCAGACATATGTACTGTTTTACACTGTGATGCTTTATGTCATCAACTACTGACAGATATACGTATTTGCTCGCAGTAATTTCCTGGGGAATACAACATGAATGAAGCTGTGTCCAGTATTGTGGTCTGCAACCTACATATTCTTGCACAATCATGCCATTCTGGAGGGGGAGCTGCAGACACTTGCTGATGGGTCTGTGTAAATGGTCCAGCACCTTGGTACTGTGGTGGCTGAGGATCCCATGCTTGTACATCTATTGACGTGACAGAATGGCCATATCCTGCTGTGGCCATACATCACAGCTGTACAGATTCACACAGGTTACCCAGAGGCAGGGCTCATATTTCTGGTCATTACCCCTTCACATTGTGGTTTACGAGCAGGTTTGTAGCCACCCATTCCTGAGTTTGCATGCAGGGATAGTATGTGCACACATCAGAGTTTCAGACTTCACACACTCCATGGCATCCATGTCTCTACCCCCCCCCTCATTATTCTATCCTCTTCCTAACATTATGCAAATGATATCTGATAAGTATCCCTATAGTTATCACTTCATCCCAGCATTATTTAGGGGGTTGGTCCACAGTTCATACAGTAGGACATGGTGGACATGCTACCCGGATTTGTCAACATGGCCTTGCATTTGTGTTCTGTGAACTGTGTTATGTTGTTATTTGGGAGTCCATGAGATGACATACATTGGCAGTATGGGTGAGACATAGACCTTTGACAGAGGACTGTAGGGCATTTGGTAGTGATGCAGGCCATCTGTAGCAGGCCAGTGCATTCTGTCACTCCTACAGTCCCAGGCTGCAAGCCACTGTATTCCCCTGGGGTGACAGGGTAGGTGTGCAAGGTGTTAATGGCAATAGTTTCTGTTCTTATTAATCTAGTGGTGTGGATGCTGGCAGGGTGTTGCTTACAGCTAGGGACACACATGGGACACCTCTTCAGCATGCTGCATTCAGTGGGTATTGCCATACAGAAGTGGGGGTCATTTTATACTCATTCCCAACAGCAGGGATATGACCTATGAGGTACCTATGGCTGATGGTGGGGTGTGCTGAGTGCATGTGTGCTATGGAAGCTACTTGCAGCTGACTCACAGATATACATGGGCTATTCCCCTTATGCTGGCTTATGCGGGGACATCAGAGGTTTCTCAGTACTTCATACCTGTGCCTTTTGTGGCTGCCAAAGTTTGGCAAGATTACATCAGTATTCCATACTACACAGCCAACTAATGTGCTGCTAACTTGTATGTACAAATCCAAAGGTGTGTCCATTTGACAGTAACATTTTATTCACTCTCTGTTTAGGGTACTTCCACCTGTGTACTGTTTGTATGTCTGGGCCCACATTCATGCCATGTCCATCTTTCAGATGGTGACAGATATTACATCCAAACAATTAGTATGGATTACTGCTGGATTGTGTCTTGCTGGGATGCATTGTGTTTGGCACTGCAGTTGTGAGAACCTGGCCCTGTCATCAACAGTACTGGCCACTGGCCACTGGGACACAACCCTCTATGCCTACATGCTGACCACTTTCACACAATATACAACACACAACAACCTAACACACAGTGCCCTGCATATTGTACACATGCAACAATTTATCCTGCTAATTTGGCCAGCTCAGATAATCTGTGCTCTACTATTATACCCACATGTAGATGTTACTACATTTCTACATAGACTTGTGGGGGGGGGGGGGGCTCACCTGACAACTGTAAACATTTGCTATGAATGTACTAGTATTTCAGGTACTCTGTTGGTTTCCATTTCATTCTGTATTCTGACCTATCATGCAGACTAGAGGCATATCAGTGGAGTACAGATCTTAGGTTTTATTGACCTACATTTCAGTTTCAGACTTCTTACCCTTCAAAACTAACATCCCACTGCCTGACCTGTTGTAGTCTGTCTGTGTAGGTCTGGAGGGGGGCTGTTCTCCATTGTCATCAATTGGAGGCCTTAGCACAGCCTTTCTTTGGGGTCATCTACACCTGCCCTGCTGGCTGAGACTGTTGTTGGGTACGTGAGCCTCACTGACATGCATGTCTGTGTCCTATGGACACACATTCGGCTCACCACATGTCCTGCAGTGGGTTTTGTCACCTTGTCTAGTACTGCCTACTATGTTGACACCAGTATTTGTTATGGATTTCATGCTGCCTATATAGGTGTCTACTATCTGCTGCCATACCATTCAGCCACCAGATTCACTTGCATGCTCACATCCGTACCATAGATACAAGTAGCAGAACATACTACTCCATTCAGCAATTGATAGTGAGAGTGACTTACCTTGTGGCTGTGCCAGTACTGATGATGATGCTAGGGGGCTGACTATGTCGGATGAACATAGTACACTCCCTATACATGGTTAAGCACAGGTAGTGTCATGTTTGGCATCCCTTTTACTGTATGTGCAAGTCAGAGAGGTATCATTCCCTGGGTTCCTACTGTGTCAGTGTATGTGCTATGCATTGCCTCTTTGCCAAGGCCTGGACATACTGGGCATGCCTCCTTCTGCCTACATGGGCAGACTCAGGTTGTTCCTCCTCTGAGTCACTCTGTGCCTGTGCTGGCCTTGGCAATGGTGGGGGGCTGTCTGGCCTTGCCCCATGCTGTTCCTGCTGCAGCTGTTTCCGCAGGATCGTATTGTGTAGCATGGCACATACAATGACAATTTGGATACATGTAGCTGGTGAGTACTGCAAGGCTCCACAGGATATGTCCAGGCACTGGAACCGTGACTTGAGCATCCCAGACACATGCTCTATTATGATTCTGGTCTGTGCGTGTGCCTCATTATGGAGTTCTTGTTCGGGTGTGTGTGCATTTTTGATGGGTGTCATCAGCCATGGCTCCAGTGCATAACCAACATCCCCCACTAGGTGGCAATATGGGATGTCCCCATTGGCAAATCTCTGGTACAGCTGCATCATAAGCCAGATGTGGGAGTAGTGATAGCTTCCAGGGCTGCCAGCACACACATTCATTATAATGTCCTGGGCATCCCACATGACCTGGCAGTTGATGGAGGGGAAGCCCTTGCAGTTTATGTAGACCCTACCCCACTCACCGGGTGGTGCTTTGATGTGTAGGTGCGTGCAGTCTATAGCACCCACTACCTCAGGGTATTCTGCTATTTGGTGGAAGAGATGCATATTGCTGGTCAACACCTCATGGGTGCTGTGGAAATATATGTGCTCACCTGCATGTGCTGACATGGCATCCAGGAACTGGTGGAGTACCCTGGATGCTGATGCCTGTGAGATCCCCATGATATCCCCAGTTGGCCTTTGGAAAGTACCTGTGTCTAGTATCCTTAAGCCTACACATACCTTGATATCCACTGGGATGGGTTCCCCTCTGTTGGTTCTGTGTGTGAGGTGTGGCCGGCACAGCTCAACAATTTGCTGTAGGAGGTCCCTGTCCAGCCTATAGTGCTCCACTATCTCCAGTTCATGTAGCCCCTGGTGGGTTACCCTGGGTCTGTACACTCTTCTCCTTCCCTTCACTGTGGGTTGGTCATCAGCACTGTCATCCTCACCACCCTCAGCCTCTTCCACATGTTGATTTATGAGAGCAAAAGCAGCCCCTATCATTTTGTTGGTTTTCTTGGGTAAAATGTCCCCATTTGTGTACACCGGTGGTGTAGAGTTTGTGGGAAAAACCAGGGGGAAAGGTGTTTGCATAGTTTATAGTAGTGTGCTGGGCTGCTGCCTGTGTAATTGGCTGGTTCTGATACATTTCACCTGCCAGCTATGCTAGTTCTCCTTGATTACCTTCCTACTCCTATTTTCCCTTCCCATTGCCTTCCTGTTTAAGCCCCGAAGCATGCCACACAAACCCAGTGCTCAGATGTGAATGGAGCTGCTATTTCCATTTTTTTTAAACCCAGTGCACACTGAGCACACCCGTTTAGGCAAGGTAAACATCGTTTAGCAGAAACTGGCCCTCCCTGGACACGATCACACTCTGCATTTTTTGGTAGAAGACAATACAGCCTTAGACACACCCCCTGCCTTAGCTGTGCTTAGTTAAGCGCAATCATGGGCCCCAGGGCTCCAATAAGCTTACAGCATGCATGACATACCCTCTTATAAAGTCATCTAACTCTTAGGCTTAAGCCCACCGTGGTCTTAGTGCACCTACATGGTTGGGTCCAAGCTAGCACCAAGGGGAAATCTGTGATTCAGTATCATTGCCTCATTTGCATAGGATTGACTGCTAATGCATGGTTACAAATCTGACACTCAGCTTTCCCCCCTAGTAACCACTATTCCATGGTCTTGTTGTGTTATGTATGCCATTGACTATTATGGCAAAATTATGATTTTGGTTTAAAAGCTTATTTCCACCTTTTTTATTATTTTTGGGCCGATCTCGTTTGCACACCGCTGCCCTGCACTTAAATGGCCAAATTGGCCAAAAAAAGTTAATTTTTGTAATTTTTAATTTATTTTTCATGCCTATGGCCATATATTTGGCCTTTGGCATGCCTAATCCTTCTAATACATGCGTTTGTACGAGCTGTCATGCCTCAGTTTTGTAGTTTGCAGAAATGTATTCATCTACTGGCTGAAAACATTTCTACAGTCTACACTATTCCTACATGGACGTCTGCCTGCTTCCTGGATCACTAATTCACCTCATTTGCATGATTTTCACCAGCAGGTAATTAGCATACAGGGGCTGTGTCCGTGCAGGAATAGTGCAGGAGCGCTCGTGCACGTCCCGGGATCTTATTCCTGAATCGCACAGCAGCCATATTGCCTGCAGCAGCTTTTGCACTATTGCTGCACGTAGTGCAGAGCTTGCTGAATCCTGGGAGATGTCTGTACTTGAGAAGTTTTCTGTACTGTCTTTAAACATGGAGGAATGCAAATTATTTTACGATTTTCACCATTCCTTATTAACAATAATTACCATTTCCCACTACATTTCATTATTTCTATCCCTCTGGATACTTATTTTTGGAAAAACTCTTTATTAATATAATTATACATTAAACTGCCTCTTGTTTTGTATTATGTACTGTACCTGTATGTTGTATTGCCTGTATGCCTCTTTTTTCATTATGTACTGTACCTATATGTTGTTTTGAACCTGCATTTTACACTGTAATGATTTCTGCCCTCACTGAATATTTCTGTGTTAACCAGAAATGTCTGTTGTATATACAACTCATGTTGTTTTATGTTATTTGCTGTTGTTTTATCTGTGTATTATGGAGCTTATCTCCCCGGGCCTCTACTGAAAATGGACATATATCCAGTTAGACTAGCCCGGTCAACAAATGTAAAATAAATGTAAAATAAAATAAATAAAAAATAAATAAATTTGCCAAAAGATCTGAGGTCCATGTATTTTCACAGGTGGATGCTAAATACTGCTAGCTTTCAGCAGTAGGGTTTTACCTGGGATAGAGTCAGATGTCAAGAAATAATGTCATTTGGCAAGCTATCCCAGCAGTAATATTTGAGATATTAATGTGTGACCTCTCTGAGAGAGAGAGAGAGAGATGGCATTCTGTATTTTGTCTTTGACCTGACAAGATCCATTCACCACACACCTGCCTTGCTATGAGTAAGTATGTCTAGGCAACAGTATAATTCTCTTAGATTCAGTCAGGAATATAGTGAAGCATAGTTTAGATGTTTTACTTTATTTATTTGAGACTGTTCTGCAATGTTGTTTTAAATATTTCTTGTGATTTTGAATTCTTTTGCTGTAAATAGATATTTAGTATTGTCTTGTTCTTTTATTACTTATTATTAAATGTATTTAAACCTTTCATTGTGGCTGATCTGTGTAGAGATATTTAAGTTCTGAGAGGACTTGCATATTCATTTGGTGACACTGTGTAAGCCACTCTTAATAGCCTTGCTCTTGGTCAAACTACCATTTGTATTAATAGTAATATTACACAGTAAGATTGGACACCCTTTGGTAAGTGCCTTAGAGTAGCTGATAAGGAGTTGGCTGGTGGCAGTAATAACTACTTATAGTCTGGGCAAAAGGGGGTATAGCTAGTAAACCTGTTCCAGCCTTTCCCAGCTGTGTGTGTGTGTGTGTGTGTGTGTGTGTGTGTGGGTGTGTGTGTGTGTGTGTGTGTGTGTGTGTGTGTGTGTGTGTGTGTGTGTGTGTGAGTGAGTGTGGGTGTGTAAATCAAACCTCAAAGAGTGTGTATGTCAGCTACTTGGGCTGGAACACAAAGCACTGGTTGGACAGAGAGGGTGCTGGAGGTCTTGCCTTGGCCAGTCAGCTGAGATCTCAGCCCTATAGGTGTACCAGTGGGAAGTCTTTTGGGGGATCTGGAGAAAGAGAGAGAAACCAGCCCCAGACTGACTGTGGTCTCTGTGTGCTCTTAAGGGAAATTGCACTGGATGCAGAGAGCTGCATCTGGAAATGCTGTGTGTGTAACTGTCATCCTCCAAATGTACATCCACCACTGGTGCTAGTGGTAAGGATTGAGGCTTCTTAATTACTGGGCCAATGGTGGGGTGTCACAACACCCATGACACCTTGCTACACTGTCTCTCATCTCTGAGCATATGCACCCTCCTGGGCATGTGCCCCATGAAAGATTACTTCACATGTGTAGTTTGACAGACCCACATGTTTATCCTTGGGCCTGTGTTGCATGCTGTATATCAATTTCTTCAGCAGTTTTCCCCATTACAATTTGCTGGTGTACCTACCTGCTTCTAGGGTAGATGAGCCAGTGCCAGTTCTTGGCTCTTACCCTCACAGGTGCTCTCCTTCAAAGTCCACGTCACTAATCAAACAATAGCTGGTCTGAATAATAATCAAGGTTTTATTCCTCTATACCATATAGCTAGAGTGCCCTAAATATGTCAGTTTGAGCTCAGCTTTAGTAAATGTTCTTGAATTGCTATTGTATATCTGGAAACCTATGGGCCACAGCACTCACATCAGCATGGATTCACTACAGAAATTTCATTCCAGATGAATTTAATATCTATCAATAATTCCACAAGTCATCAGTTTGTTAATACAGTTTCATTTTTATTTAAACACACCAAGCATAAAGGCACTTCATTTCTTTTCAACACTGATGCTGAAAATTGGTACCTCATTTCAATGTTTTCTAAGAGATTCAAAGCACACAGTTTTACAAAAAATCTTATAGCACCTTACGTTTTTGTTAGCAAATAATCAAAATGTTTCATCTATCAGGCATTGTTCTATCAGGTACTAGTTAGAGACACAATGAAAGGAAATTGAAGAATATTTCTTTAGATTGCAAGCTGCAGTTATATTTTCATAACTAAATATTTTTATAACATCATTTTCAAATGAAATCATTATTAAATCTTTTGGTTTCTGTGCATAATATTTCAGTGTAAAATGACTTATTGTTTTGTAGTCATCTACTCACTTTGTCAGCAATTAAATTAAGTAAAATTTGAAAAAATATATGAAACTTTGACTTTCATCTTTAATTGAACAAAGTGTTTACCGCTATGCCAGTGGGCTAGCTAATATGCACCTTTTATGTCTCTAATATGTTCAAAGATTTGAAGGCATTCTCCATCTTCTCTTTTTTGATGGCATAAAGGTTTTCATAAAGGCGTTCCTGAAGTTTCCTGTCAGTTTTTCCTATATAAAACACCGGGCATGAAGAGCACCTAGCCAAATATACCACATGTGAACTGGCACAGTTAAATCTATCCCTGATGGTGTATTTGGTCTCCCCAATACTAAAAAAGGTCCCTGCTTTAATAAACCTACAGTATTTACACATATTGCATTTGTACATCCCCTTAACCGGGGCATGGTTCAATTTCATCTGTAGAATACTCTTCGGATTCAACCCCTTCCTAAACACCACCTTGGGTGTAATCTCAAACCGTGAGTTACCTTGCATGTCTAATAGTAGAATACTCCAATTTTTCTTTATGATGGAGGAAATGTCCCCTGCATCAACATTGAAAGTTGTAATAAAACTGCAAAGGTAATTCTCATGGGCTTGCATATGGGATGGTTTGGGGTTCTGGGGTGCTACATTATTGCCCAAAATTGGTACGTAGAACCCATTCTTCCTCTTACCACAAACTTCCTTGACCAATTCTGATATGAGATGGTCCGGGTATCCCCTGTTCAAGAAAAGGCCACGAATAAACTCACATTCTTCAAGGAAGTCGCTAAACTTAGACACCATCCTTGCCACCCTCATCAACTGCCCCTTTACTATCGACCTCTTCTGATGGAAGGGGTGACTGCTCTCAAAATGTAAATAACTGTTAGAAAAAGTTACTTTATGATGAATTTTGGCAGTAAAACAGCCTAGAGGGATATCCTTAAATAACTCCACATCTAAGTAAGAGATTCTCTCCTTGGAAAAATTGAATGTAAATTTCAAAAAACTGGTGGAGTTATTAAAACTATCTAACAGTGTCTCAGCCACTTCCCTCTCCCCCTGTAGGATGATAAAATATCATCCAAGAATCTAGTGTAAAGCAGGGTTTTCTCCTGAATGATAGAATTAGGGAAAACAAACTCTCTCTCCCAGTAAGTCATCACCAAATTGGCAATGCTGGCCCCACAAGGAGACCCCATAGGGACCCCTATTAATTGGTGGAACCAACGGTTGTTAAAGGAGAAAAAATTGCAGGTCAGAATGGTGTCCAATAACTCCCTCACCATCAGAATGTCTCCAACAGGTGCCTATTTAATGGTCATGATAGCTTCAATCCATTCTAACGCTATGGAATGAGGGATGGAGGAGTACAAATCAATAACATCGATTGTCAAGAAATTATTCTCCCCTGTGCAAGGAGTATGATTAACCCTCTTAAGAAATGACTAGGAGTCTTTAGAAATGTGGGACTCACTGGACACATACTTTTTCACAATTGTGTCCACCACCTTCACCCCAGTGTAAGTCACACTGCCCCTTGCACTCACCAATTGGCGCATGCAGGGGGGGTCATGCACATTCTTATGAATCTTCGGATTGCCAAACAGGAAAGGTATCCTGGGGTTAGGGGTACAGATATAGTTAATAACTTCCACATTAATGACTCCATTAATGAACATGTCATTGAAATAAGTACAGACCCTGGTCACACTCTGATTCAACTCATTTTTTGAAACCTCCCTATAGGTTTCAGATGCCAGAATATTTTCCATTCTTTGAATGTAATCTACCTCTTCCATCACTACCAGTCCTCCCCCTTGTCTGGCTGCATAACCCTCACAGAAGGGTAGCTTCATCCTTAGCATCTTTTTCCCAATATACTCAGCATCCCTTCTCAGCACATGTCCAAACCAACGTAATCTTGTCTCTCTGGCTTTGTCTCCAAACCTTCCAACCTGGGCTAACCCTCTAATATACTTATTCCTGATCCTGTTCACCCTCATCACACCCAGTGCAAATCTTAACATCTTTAACTCTGCCACATCCAGCTCTAACTCCTGCCTTTTTGTCAATGCCACTGTCTTCAACCCATATAACATAGCTGATCTCACTACCCTCTTGTAGACCTTCCCTTTCACTCTTACTGGTATGCGTCTGTCACAAATCACTCCTGACACTCTTCTCCACCCACTCCATCCTGCCTGTACTCTCTTCTTCACCTCTCTTCCACACTCACAGTTACTCTGAACTACTGACCCCAAGTATTTAAACTCATCCACCTTCGCCACCTCTACCCCCTGCATCCTCACCATTCCTCTATCCTCCCTCTCATTCACACACACATATTCTGTCTTAGTCCTGCTGACCTTCATTCCTCTCCTCTCTAGAGCATACCTCCACCTCTCCAGGGTCTCCTCAACCTGTTCCCTACTCTCACTACAGATCACAATGTCATCTGCAAACATCATAGTCCACGGGGACTCCTGTCTGATATCGTCTGTCAACCTGTCCATCACCATTGCAAATAAGAAAGAGCTCAGAGCTGATCCTTGATGTAATCCCAACTCCACCTTAAACGCATCCGTCACTCCCACTGCAGACCTCGCCGCTGTCACACTACCCTCGTACATATCCTGTACCACTCTTACATACTTCTCTGACACTCCTGGCTTCCTCATACAATACCACAACTCCTCTCTAGGCACCCTGTCACATGCTTTCTCTAAGTCTACAAAAACACAATGCAACTCCTTCTGACCTTCTCTGTACTTCTCCATCAACACTCTCAGAACAAACATTGCATCTGTAGTCCCTGCATGAAACCATACTGCTGATCACTAATCATCACATCTCTTCTTAACCTAGCTTCCACTACTCTTTCCCATAACTTCATGCTGTGCCTGATCAATTTAATCCCTCTGTAGTTACTACAGTTCTGCACATCACCCTGATTCTTAAAAATCGGTACCAAAACACTTTTTCTCCATTCCTGAGGCATCCTCTCACTTTCCAAGATTTCATTAAGCTAATCAAATAGATGTTATTACTTCAGTATGAAATGGTTAAACTCTGTGACATTTGCTGGAGTATTTAATTGTTGAAAGAAGACCGCAATATTTCTGCAGTATCCCTGCAAGGATTTCAATATGAGACGTATAACCAGTTGCAAAACACATAATATTTTTACTATTATACTGCTGTTAATCCTGTGCCTTTATGATACTGTTATAACTATTACCAGACTGCAACTTATCGAAAACCTTGGGTAATGTTACTTGTGAATCAAAGTCATCCCTTACTGGTTGTCTAGTTGTTATCTCAGATATTTGTGGAAAATTCCCTTGGCGACTGCATACATTTTCATTCTTAAATTAAAAAAATAAAAATCTAACAACTGTAGTGACCATTCACATTATTTTTCCCCTGTTTACCCCTGTTTCACAATTAGGAGAAGTGTAAACTGATTTCACATCTACCACTACTAACTACTGTCTTTACTTCCACTTATGATCCTTTAACTTATCAACTAAAGAAAATAGAGATAATTATGATGAGATCTCTAATCATAAGCAGCTAATTATGTGATTGAGACAAGGATGCCAGGAATTTCACCTAAACAGTGAAGTTTGAGAGAGGACTCTTGGCATCCATGCTGTGAACAATTAAAAAGAGTTATGATTGGTCAGTCTTGATCATATTTCTTTACAGTACATAGGTTAATACTAGGCTAACTGTCTTAAAAGACTATTTAAGCCTAGCTACTGTCTTGAGTTCAGAATCAAACCGCATGTCTTGTGTTTATGAGGTGAAGACCTTAACCATTATGTCAAACTCACCCCTTTTTGTATCAAACCCAACACAGAGCTTTATCTGCTCTATGTACTACCAGTTATAGAAAAAAGTGCAAGAGCACAACGCGTTTTATCAGTTTACAACACAAAAAGAAAAAAAAGAAAAAACAAGACAATGCTTTAGCTTTGTCAAACAGACAGCAGGTGGAAACTAAGTGACCCTTTGTAGAACTAATGACTGTAAAACTTAAGACACTTCATTCTGCCACACTTTCTGTTTGTAAGTGAGGTAGAGTGAAGGCCCAAGAGCTGTTCAAAAACCTATTTTATTTTCTGCTACTGTTCTTTGTTGGCTGACACTGTCTCTTTTAAATCCATAGAGTGAGCCCCAATCTTACTAGCATATATGCTTGAGTTTATCTCTACCCAATTTTGGAATGTAATCATGACACTCTTTACGCTACGTATCTTTTACATATAGATATATCTCTCAACTGCTATGACTTAGGGAAACTACTATGTTTTTTCCATCAAACTTTTCCTTCCTTCCCTAGATTTACTCATTTTCTTCGGATTTTCCTGATATACTTAGACCTATTCAAGGGTACATACATTGTTATATAAGTGAAATGAGCCTTTACAAAGATTCCCAATAACTACCTGTATGGGTTCTAGTAAGAAAGTGCTGCTTAAGGGTTTTCAGGCCGCTCATGAACAAGCTGTTAATACCAGTGTTTTCCACACCAACAGAGCAAGCCTAAAGGAAAAGATAAAGCAGAAAAATACTGCAGTCTGCTGGAAACACTGCATGTAAAGCAAAGTTCTTCGCAGAAAAATACTGCAGTCTGCTGGAAACACTGCATGTAAAGCAAAGTTCTTCGCAGAAAAATACTGCAGTCTGCTGGAAACACTGCATGTAAAGCAAAGTTCTTCGCAGAAAAATACTGCAGTCTGCTGGAAACACTGCATGTAAAGCAAAGTTCTTCGCAGAAAAATACTGCAGTCTGCTGGAAACACTGCATGTAAAGCAAAGTTCTTCGCAGAAAAATACTGCAGTCTGCTGGAAACACTGCATGTAAAGCAAAGTTCTTCGCAGAAAAATACTGCAGTCTGCTGGAAACACTGCATGTAAAGCAAAGTTCTTCGCAGAAAAATACTGCAGTCTGCTGGAAACACTGCATGTAAAGCAAAGTTCTTCGCAGAAAAATACTGCAGTCTGCTGGAAACCCTGCATGCTAAGCAAAGTTCTTCGCAGAAAAATACTGCAGTCTGCTGGAAACACTGCATGCAAAGCAAAGTTCTTCGCAGAAAAATACTGCAGTCTGCTGGAAACACTGCATGCAAAGCAAAGTTCTTCGCAGAAAATACTGCAGTCTGCTGGAAACACTGCATGCAAAGCAAAGTTCTTCGCAGAAAAATACTGCAGTCTGCTGGAAACACTGCATGCAAAGCAAAGTTCTTCGCAGAAAAATACTGCAGTCTGCTGGAAACACTGCATGCAAAGCAAAGTTCTTCGCAGAAAAATACTGCAGTCTGCTGGAAACACTGCATGTAAAGCAAAGTTCTTCAGTGCAGAGAATGATGTGCTATTCCAGGGCCTCATTCTCCCCAGCTGACAAGACTTTGGGCTGGAAGCTAACAACTGGGACTAACAGGATCATGCATTGAAAGACCTGGTAGTGGTCATTAATATGATTGGTATCTAGGACTGTATTTATGCAATGGTGGACTGCAAGACCACTTACATTACACATGCTGCTGAACAAAGAACTGTCCATATTATACAGGAAGGTAGGTCAATGGGTGCTGGGCCACTGGTCAAGCCATCACTCACAGAGACAGTGGAGTTTCTGGCCTCTGTCAGATGCAGTGACATCTCCACATGATCTGACACTGCATTGCTGGATGCTGTGGCAGGGACTGAGTGGTCAACAAGAGTATGTACTAGAGATGCTCAGGCCCTTTCTAGGTAAGAGTGCCTGTGAGTCCCCTTAACCCCTCCATCACTGTCCAACTTATTAAACCTGTCTGATTTATGGTACACAGGAACATCAGGGATTCCCTCTGCATGGCCATCTGCACAAGGTACACAATTAATAAATCTGTATTTTGATTCTCTTACTACTTCTTCACCACAGTTTCATATATACTTCTGGTGCTGGGTCATATTTACACAGGATGTTGACTTTGGTAGGTTCACAGGTGATTCATTTCCAGCACGGGAACTGTCTCCATCTGATGCTGAAAGATATGCAACCTCTGATGATGATGATGGTGAGGATGAGCTAATGCAGTCATGGGGTATAGCAGGATGTGTGTTGTACATAGGGGATGTGAACTCTGCATCCCCTACAAAGACCCTGGACACAGCTTCTATTCCTGTGGACACCCTTGAGACATGCACTATACAGAAAGCACAGACTACTGGGGACACTAGCATTTAGGGAAATGTCGGACCCCCTGGTGGACATCTCAAGATCTGTCCCTAGACAGATCTCACATGGGTGGGAGAGGAATTTACAGAGGGTGGGTAATGGCAGTCACTGGAGACATTGTTACTGACCTTCCTCTGAGATTGGTGTGTCAGTGGGTGCAAGTCATCATACATGCAGGCTATCATGGAAGCACAGGTTAGTATTACCATGGCCATGATGGAGTTTGGAAGGATGATACAGCGTGTGCAAGATGACCTATATGAGTGCATGTCCCATATGTGTAATAATTTTGATAAACTCAGTCATATACAGAAACATACCAGGTCTTCTCAAGGTCATCTGCTAGATGAGAGGCACCATCCACTAAGCCATTCCACTACTACCTTCAAAGGTGGTAGTTAGCATGGGCATGGATGACCTAGATCACACTCCCACAACACTAGCATTTCCATGGCTGCATCTTTTGTGTAGGTCTCTATGCCCAGGAGAGGATGTCCTTATTGTTGTGACAGTCATGGCAGGGACAAATCTGATAGCAGACATGGCTCACATTCATACAGCATACTGATAGGATCATGGTACAATCAGTGCATCTCTTGACAGAGCTGGCTATCATGGGCAGGTGCATGCATAGGCTGGACATAGCTCTACCATGCATGTCCTGTGCCTGTCTAGTAAATCGAGCCACAGTGCTGCAACTACTGCTGAGGCTGTGTCCCAGCATGCACACATTCACACCACCACAGCCTACACTATGTCACACACACACACACACACACACACACACACACACACACACACACACACACACACACACACACACACACACACACACACACACACACATACACACACTTCCACTGATAGTGGCCCTTCACAGGTCATTTTACATTAAGTAGCATCATGCACTGAAATTCCATAAACACAAAAGCACTGTTTATTTTAATGGTCCTCACCACTCACATATTTGCCTGTGAAAGGTATTCGCACATGTGTTCCCTTTCTCATCTGTGGATGTGATGATAACTGTACTCTACTTTTTGTATAGAGTTACTTGGGTTGCCTATATCTAATATATGGTGTGGCTAGTTTATGAACAGGTAAGCACAGCCTAGTGCTGCTTTTGCGTGCATCACTTTTACTGTAGTGTATCTGCTTTACTTTTATCTATTATGTCCTGAAATTATGTGCAGCTCTGCTGCCTCTTTGCCACTGCCAAGGCATATTGCACTCACCTCTGTCTTGTCTGATCATCCCCTGCTGTTGGCACCTCCACTGACTCCTTATATGACTCAGTCTCCACTGCCTGCTGTGCTGGGGACTGGTGGTCCTGCAGATGCCCACCCTGCAGTAACTGCCTTCTAATTATGATCTTGTATAACATTGCCCCTACTGAAATTAGTTCTGCACACTTGCCAGGGTCATATTGCAGGGCAGCACCATATGAATTTAGACAGTAAAAGCATGTCATCAGCAGCCTGAATGTTCCTTATTTGTGATTTGGCATGGTTGTCCCCCTGATCATTTTCATTTTGTGATTTTTTTTTTATGGGTGACATCAGCCAGTGTTTGACAGCATATCCAGAATTACCAGCAAGATGTTCCCGGGGAAGTCATCCCTCACAAAATTTTGTTGTAGGACACAGATGCACCATATATGGGAGTCATTGATAACTACATGGATGGCTTGTAGGCACATAGCAGGTGATATCCTGTGCATTGCAGTCCACCTGGCAGCTGACAGACTAATACCCTTTGTGGTTCATGTATCCCCTTCCCAGTTCACCAGGTGGAGCCTTTATTTCAATGTGGCTACAATTTATAGCCCTCAGTAACTCAGAGAAACAGACTATCTCATAGACTTCCTGCATGGCATTCCCTCTCTCATTTGGGGTACATGGGAACCACATATATTCCCTCAGATGCTGAAGGTTGTCACTGAGAAACTGATGGAGTATTCTTGAGGTAGAAGCTTTGAAAAGTCTCCACTGTATCCCCAGTAGACTGCTGTTCCCATAGCTAATATATATAAAGCCACACATACCTTAGTATAGGATAGGCACTCAGGGACATGCACAGAGCTGCAGACAAGGCCAACGCATGTCCACAACATCTTACCTAAAGTCCCTATCAACACAGTAGTGGTCCATTATGTCAGTGCTGAGGAGTCCTTGTAACATTAAGAGTGGTTGGATTACCAGGAGTCTCTGGGGGCAGTAACATGCATTGTCATGTACAACAGCAGCAATAAGAACATCTTACAGATACACACTACTAGATTATCAAGTTCAAATATTATTAAGCTATTCCCTTAGCATGAATGTGAACATTCATCTGAGTTCAATTATATGTCAGGCGCATTTCTGAGGTACAGCTTATATACATTTATGAATCACTTTCCCATCTTGTTTTGCCTCATTTGCATACCCTAAGCACTCATTTTAATAATGTTGTTTATTACTATGTCATTATATGGCCATTAGGATATACTGAGCCCAACCCTGCTGTTTGGCATTGCCTGTTAGTGGTGTATGTGTTTCTGAATTGCGCACAGCCACCCTGCTGTTTGGCATTCCCTGTTAGCGGTGTATGTGTTTTTGAATTGCACACAGCCATTCTGCTGTTTGGCATTGCCTGTTAGCGGTGTATGTGTTTTTGAATTGCACACAGCCACCCTGTTGTTTGGCATTGCCTGTTAGTAGTGTATGTGTTTTTGAATTGCACACAGCCACCCTGTTGTTTGGCATTGCCTGTTAGCTGTGTATGTGTTTTTGAATTGCACACAGCCACCCTGCTGTTTGGCATTGCCTGTTAGCGGTGTATGTGTTTTTGAATTGCACACAGCCACCCTGCTGTTTGGCATTGCCTGTTAGCGTTGTATGTGTTTTTGAATTGCACACAGCCACCCTGTTGTTTGGCATTGCCTGTTAGCGGTGTATGTGTTTTTGAATTGCACACAGCCCCCCTGTTGTTTGGCATTGCCTGTTAGCAGTGTATGTGTTTTTGAATTGCGCACAGCCACCCTGTTGTTTGGCATTGCCTGTTAGCGGTGTATGTGTTTTTGAATTGCACACAGCCCCCCTGTTGTTTGGCATTGCCTGTTAGCGGTGTATGTGTTTTTGAATTGCACACAGCCACCCTGCTGTTTGGCATTGCCTGTTAGCGGTGTATGTGTTTTTGAATTGCACACAGCCACCCTGCTGTTTGGCATTGCCTGTTAGCGGTGTATGTGTTTTTGAATTGCACACACCCTGCTTATGGCCACACATCTTACAAATTCACTTAGCGTGATGAAGGAAAGTTTTCTGAATCCAGTCAGTTGTGTTTATCATTGCCCTTGTGGCCGGAATTGTGCCTGATAAGGGTCAGCATATGATCTATTTATTTACCCTATTAAGAAATAAACACATTCAACTAAAAAAACTAAAAAAATAAATGCATGGCTAATGTTCCATCTAGCTTAGATACAGTCCATGCCACTCTCCAGAAAAACGTTTTTTAGCTAGACTTAACAAAACATTTGTTTTGTTTTTTGTATTACCAACATTTTTGCATTCATTAATTTAAGGTAATCAAAATAGATTTTAATCTATGAGATCTGCCACTGGTCTGTGGCAGCTGCTGTTGCATGACTATTTTGGAGTTCGTTTCAGGTTTGCATACTTGCATTGTTTATTTTTTTTTTACTCTTTCTGTTGCAGATTGCTTTGCTTTAAATTTGATTTATTTTAAAATTTTCTTTACTGTAAGGTTGTTTTTTCTTGGAGTTTTAAAAGTTATTGGTTATTGGTTAGGGCAAGGTAACTGAAAAGGGTTTAAATCTAAGTGATTTGTGGGAAGAGATGAAAAATAGCATTCATTATTTAAGGTAAGCAGAACTGGAGAAAGTTTTAATGTTTGGGAACTGCCACTGATCTATGACTTCTGCTGCTGTTCTGTGATATTTTTCCCACTCACCTGCCTTTATACTGTTGTGCTGTTAAACTAAGTGCCTGATTTCTAACCGACTGTAGCAGCAGACCAGAACTTGTAGTAGCAAGGTAGTAGCCAATAGGCAAATCATCACTGTTTAACATTCAAGGCAAACCTTCTTCTGCCTTTTCACTAAGTATTGCTAGATTAGAAATCATCTAACCTAAATTCAAAGCATCACCCTAACTACTTCATCCATGAAACTTCAGGGGTCTTCTGTAATAGTCTCCCTCCAACCCCTGATTACTATGACATGCCCTCATATGTTTCAATATTTATCTCCAGATTACGAAGCAATGCAAAAAGTATTATGTGAAAATGCACCAAATTAGTGACACTTTTTAAATGCTGGTACTACTAATTTAGAATTTCTCAAAATAAATTCAGGTTTTAGAAGGGATGGAACAAATGCCTGATAAAAAATAGGGGTGCCCTTCCAAAATCTGAACAGTTGAATGGTCTGACAGATTTGGTCTTGCACTCTGTGGCAACTTGGCTCAACAGTCTGATCTCACCCTATCTGTGGCCAGTCTAGCATTCTGAGGCAATGCAGCAACTGCCTCATGCTTACTGATTGACTACTGCTTGTATCACTTGATAGTACAACTTGCAAAAGATGTAAATATTTATGAAACATAGAAGCAAACCTCTCACTTCAGCCCACTATTGGTAAGCATCATACCCATATGGATATACACCAATCACAATGCACCACTACTCAAATTTAAAGTAAACTTTATTACCATTTAGGATGACACAAGTGCAGCCTAAATGAAATTCCGAGTATCAACTCATCACAGAGTACATAGGACGCAAGGATAACAAGAACAACCGTATAACATTTCAATTTAAAAAAGATATTCAATACAAGACCTAAAGACGCATAAATAAATCAATAATAACAGCAAAAGCACACAAACCCCCCCCCCCCCAAGACGGTCATAAGAAGAATACTGTACACAGCAGCATGACAGAGTAGGATTGCACATGTTAAGATTGTCCTCCTTTGTTCATCTGCATCAGACAAACAGCAGGCATTTGCACATGAACAAGAAAATATAAAGCTCCATCAAAGAAAAAAACCCAAAAACAAACAAAAAAATATTGCACACTTTTCAGCTGAGCCTATACTAAGCCTATAAGTTTTGCTGAGGCTGTAAAGAAAAATTTGCCAAAGCTTCCTAGTACTCCAGCACACAAGGCAACATCCAGTCTTACTCTCGCATTTAACAAATCCACACAGATCACCCAAGAGTCAACAGGAAAGCAGACCTAAACCCCTTAAGACCACCCAAGTCTGTCTACACAGAGGGAAAGTTTTAAGTCGTAGGTGACTCTATAGTTAGGCATTCAGACTCCACAATCAAGAGGGCTACTGTAAGCTGCTTGTCCAGTGAAAAGATCTTAGACCAGATATATGTGACTACAACCTAGTGGTGGCCCATATGGGAGTGAATGACCTGAGGCACTGCACCCAGTGGGACATACAGAGGGACATAAACTTAGTATGTCTGTGTTAGAGGCAGGAAAGCCACTGGTCTTAAGCAGTATATCGCCTTCACTGTGAATGATACCTAGATGCCAAGACAAGGTCATTGACTTCTGATGGGGGGGTCACTTGAAGATAATGTTGGCAATTGCCTGACACCTTCCAACTGGAACACTGTTCATTATTAGCATACTTCTTGAAATACAAGATCACTTTGTAATGAAAGGTAACTGCAATATGAAGAGTAACTTTAACCTTCACTGGCCACCCTGTTGGGAATCCTGATTATTCAAATACTCTGTTACCGGGGTACTTATGTCTCAGCCAGACTTAAACATAGCTATAACCATTTCCTCCTAGACTGCATTTTCATCAACAAACCTCATCATTGTCTTTCAGTTCCTTTAATTTCAGAGTGCATTTCCTGTAACTTGAGCCCATTAATTATTTCCTTCTATGCTAAGAATAACTCGCTAATAGCAAGATACATTGTATTCATTAAGGCATTCACCAAGAAATATACATATCCTCTTCTTCCAGAGAAAGTACACTGTTTTATGGGCTGCATTCATTTCAAATTTTGATGTTCACTGTGTAATGCAGGTGAAATAATTATTTCTCCCATTTTTAATTTGAAATGTGGAATACGTTTTTAACTTAACTTTGAGGAAAGCCTGAAGGGACTTGATTGAATGTGGGATGATCTAACAAAATTGTAGTTCACCTCTTCATTTTCCACAGTGAAGCTTTTAAGCTCATCAATGTTAAGATTTTAGAGAGTTTAAAAATTGAGGACAGCAACGGTAGCGGGTTAATCAAAGTTATAGGTTGAAGTAAGTGTATGAGAGGAATTGAGGAGTGGAACCTATCATTTTGATATACTTCAGAAAAAATAAGTAAAAATAAAGGTAAACTTGTGCAATAATTTACATTATATAGAAATGAAATTAGTGTAGCTAAAGGTAATTGAATTTATAACTGTATTTAGAGTAATTGGAACAAATTAGCTGCTACATATTTTATAAACTAAAATAAATCATTAACTAAACTGTAAGGTATGATATCTGCAAGGTTTCTCTTACTGAATTTCAATTAATGTCTTACTATAGCCATGTAACTCTACTTGATAAAATCTGTAGTCCATAAATCAGATGTCATGAAATGTATATATTTTTCTTTCAGAAACAGAAGATATGATTAAGGAAGTAATTAAGGAAGAGAACCAGAATAAAGCAATAGTTGATTATGCTATTTGTTCTATATATTTGTGACAAAAATAACAAGCTCGGGATGTGAAGTTTGCTGATAGGTAAGATCCAAACAGAAGCTTGATATAACCTTTCAAACTATACCTAAGTTATTCTATGTGTAAGGGAGTATTGGTTGTTAGGATTGTGGGAAAGGAGTTGGGAGGGTAGCTATGTTACATAAGGAGGGGAAAGAAAAAAAGTGTTAAGGGTCAGAAAGTGAGAGTGCCTCCATAGATGGACATAGGAAAAGTATAGTTTCCGGTTTATGAAGGTGCTTATTTAGTTAAGAACAATAAAGCCAGTAAAAATCAGAGGACAATAAGAGTGAAAAGAGTACAGAAAATAAATAGCAATAAAGACTGAAAAATAAATAATGAAAATAAATCTATTAATAGTAACACTAAGTGGCGGCTGGTGACTTCAAATCAAAGGGGGGTTGCAGGAGACAGATGAATGGGTGGGGCCAAATGGAAGGGGTGTGACCAACTAGAAAGGGGCAGAACTATGCTCAAAACCACAAAAAATGGGACTTTAATTAAATAGGCTGCCCTGGGTGCCAAACCATCATTATGAGAGTCCAATCAAGACAAAATGAAGTGTAGAAGAAAAAAAATATTTCAATGCATTGGCTATATGACAGCTTACTTAATATCTAGATGAAAACAAAAAGGTTGTAAGGCATGAAAAAATAAATTACTTTTTAAATACATTATTGAAATAGCAGTCAAAATCAAGTATAAAAAAAAAACAAGCAGCATTCAACTCAAACAACTTCTCCTTGCACTGCAGTTCTAATTATAATATATATTTTCAGCTTTATAAAAGTAGCAAGTAACATGCTGAAAGTAGCAATCTCTGTGTTATCCCCACTTGTAAAAATGTTTCTTATCCAAAAAAGACCTGCTGCCTGACAACTATCTACTTGTTTCATGTGGAAAACATGATCAAAGTAAAAAAATAAACAAACAAGAAACAAGCTCAAGATAAATTGCTAAAAGGATTACTGCACAGGTTATGGACCACACATGACAGATTGGCACTCTGTTTAGTTTACTGGTAAAGCCTGCAAATATGACTGCAAGTCTCCAACACATGTAGTGAGCTTCTGAAAATACTGTAATCCTGTCCTTTATTACAAATACTGTCATATGCATTTCAATACCCAAGGCTTATATGTTATTTAGTTATGTAAATATTCTCTTCATCGCAACAACAAAAAGGTTTCAGTGTTGGTAATCCTTTAACAGTATGCTTATTAAAGCTTACTTGCATCTTACAATCTCAGACAAGTGTACCTGATGGTTATTAAAGCATTCCTACTTAAACACAGTGCATTTTCTGAATAAGAAGCATAAATCAACAGTATAAAAATATGACAGAAAACCAAAATATTCTACAAAATCAAGGACAGATGAAAAGCCACTGTAGTACTTGTGTCTACCTTGGATGGGGGGGAGGACTCTGCACACTTAACACTGCATAACTGCTCCTTGCCTTGCTAGCTCACATCCAGAGTCACTAAGTGGGAGAGTGTGGTGCAACAAGTATGTCACAATTAAATGTCTCTGGCTGACGGTGATGGCCCTGATACATTTGTCATATCTCTCAGCCTCACAGCAAGAAATCTGGACAAAGCCATAAACAGAAGTGAGACAAAAGCCCAAAAATAAGACAATTTTTAAATATTGCTCTTATAAACTTAGGAAGATAATAGAATAGTAGGTCTTGCATTAGTATTAATTTTCTGAAGGACATGAAATCTGAAACTCAAATGTCTGTCATTATTTTCTAACTTCAGTCTTTAATGATTTGCCACTAATTTGCCAGAAAAACCACAATTTTATGAAAAATGGACCTAAAATGTGATGGAGAAATATAAAATACCCACACAATACAGCTGGGAACCTGTCAAAGAAGGGACACTTTTTAATATTACTACTGATAACTTGAGAACTGACAAAATAACAGAATCTACAAGCATTTCTGAAATTAAAAGTAATCTATAACTGATCATTACAATTATTTATTAATTGTAAACCCTCCACGTTTTCTTCCAAATTTTCCATTTTACAGAGGGATTATTGGGGGAGAGCAACATTTTGAGCCAAAATCAAGGACTATTGAGAGGTTTGGGTATACCTAATTCTATAAAGTGATTTATTTGCGCGTACTTCTCATCCTCTTAACACAGGAAATTTGGACAAGGCCAAATATATTAGGGGAACATACGAACAGTACTAAAAGTTGCTCTTGTATAAACATAGTTGACAGAACAACAGGTCTTGCTTTAGCATGAATTTTTCTGAAGAGTATGAATTCTGAAACTCAATGTTTGTCATTATTTACTGACTTCATTCCTAAATGATTTGCCAGAAAACCACAAATTTTATGAGGAACGAACCAAAAATAAGAAGCAAAAATCTATTCATTCTGCAAAAATCTGGACAGTTAAGAGGTATAGTTCAGCCGGCCTGTCTGAGTTTGCTGCCCTTCTCCTCCTCACAAAATCATGGTCGAATGGGACCTTCCCCCTGCAGCTATTCCAATATACCATGACTTGGCTATTTCACCTCATTTACCATAAACACTGTAATGTGCATACTGCTTTACTTCTACAGTGATTTAGATTTAATTTAAAAGTTTTATTTTACATTTTGTAGCACAAACACTAATAGAAATCTGCTAAACAAAGCAATGCAGTCTCACAATGAAAATAGACTTAGCATTAAAACTTCTCTGCCCTTGAAACTCACATTAATTTAAACAGCATTGAAACCTATATTCAAAGAAAATACATCTGGCCAGTGGCAGATAAAGATTAACTGTGGGCTGTTTTCAAATCATAGACCCCTTGCACAGGAAATATACATGTGTTCTTTGATACACCTTCCTGATTGTATTAAATTATATTCCTCATATAATACAGTACAGCTGTTAGAGGGCATTTTAAATTTATTGTTTTGAACATTTTTCTAGTAAGCAATAAAAAAATGCATGCACTAATAATGACAAAACTGCCCAGTTCAGAACATTTCCATCATAAAATCTACTCAGACTTCTACAATCCACCAGTGTCAGTAAATATGCACAATATCTGCAGAAGTAAAGGTAATCTAAATAATTCCACATTAAAGAGATCTGTAAGGAATGTTTTATTACTGGTTGTGCCCACTTGAGATATACAATGTAGCTCTTGTCCCATGGGCATCTTATATCTCTCTGTACTCTTTTTTTTTCTAGACAGTTCACCTCTATATTACCCTCTCTGGAATGCACAGACTTCTTTAGCTCCTCCACTTCATCAATGTTATGATAATGCCCTTCCAAAAACAGTAATCTGATTTTGTTAACAAATAATGAGAAATGCCTTTCCCAACCAGGAAGACACAACCTCCCTATATATAGAGGATGCATGAAGTGAGGGACACATCCTGAGCAGAAAGGTAAAGATATATGGATGGAGTAAACTCCCCCTGTCCAACTATCGTTTTCATTTTAGCATGCATTGTAGCTTTGAATCCCAGTGTAACTAACAAACACATCACAATATGAACTGTACTCTTAAATTCCAAAGACAAAGAGTGAAATGCAGAAGGCTTTAACCGCAGCAATGAAGAACCTCAGACTTCTAAAGCTCTGGCCTAGTCTCTCAGCATTACATTTGCTGCCTCTGCTCCTACCCTTCTTTATCCTTTGCTTTGTCTTATTTTTCTTTCTGTCAGAGAAATAGTAGTACTACAGACTGTATAATTTTACTTTGCAACATATGTACCTGACATAATAAAGCTTGCTCTCACCTTCACAATGTGTTTTAAGCCTAAATATTCTGCATGGTTTGGAGCATTATATAAATATATTTAAATTGGCTATACCATCAAAATCACTAACTTGACTTTGTGTAAGGTTACTTACCCATCATCTCCAGAACTCCACAAAATGGTGCCATATCTCCAGTGATCACTTCTTCATCGACACAAGCATGCAGAAAATCATGACTCCTAAACTTCCTAAATTTATGCATTATACTGCTACTGCTAAAATCATAAACATCATCTTTTTTCATTCGCTAGCACACAAGACTGCCATAAATTCAGTAGATTTTGTATTCATCAAAATAAACAAATTATCAAAGATGTGAGAGTGGCAAAACATTCAGTAATACTCCTCCATAATGGAACTAAAATGATCAGATAGGAAAAGGAAAATGTGAGTATGGAGTGGGATCGGGCAAACATGTGATCAGCAAACACATGGCAAAAGATAAGCTGTCTACACAAAATTCTGCCATAACAGCACACTAAACCACTGCACAATGCTTTTCTGTACTGTGCAGAAGTATCTAGCTTATTTTCACTCATCCTGGTCAAGCACTCCAAGCAAAGTCATTCAGCTGATGATGAAGCCAACATTCTATGCGCTGCAAGAAGGCCCACTAAGTTATGATGCATTTTGCTCTCCCTCAGACTTGCAGAAACACATCAGTACCTTATCTTGCCAAAATGGATGCTGTCATAGTCCACACTCAATGCAATAAGATGCTTTTTTATCAATAAAGTATTTCTGACTTAATATTTTAGTTAGTCTTTATTGATAATAAATCATTCAAGGGAGCAGTCCTAATAAGAAAGTATTCATTTTCCACAAAAAAAAAAAAAAAAAAACTCTCAAAAGACATCCAGAACAAACATGAATGCATTACAGCTACTTCTTACAGATGTTCTGTAACAAGATACACAGAGAGCTCCATTGTTTTACCTTTTTTCACATTCAGAAAATCTTGATTTTCCTTTTAGTAATTACATAAAAGATGCCTATTGACTCTAGAAATTAAGACATCAGCCCTACCAATGATCAGTTGATAACTAAAATAGAGAGAGAGACACATACACACACACACACACACACACACACACACACACACACACACACACACACACACACACACACACACACACACACCTACATTACCTGACGGTCATGTCCTGTAGCTGTTTCCCAGATCGGTCTGCTCTTGGCTCCAAGTGATCCATGAATGCCCCAATCGGTCGTCCTCTAGCCCACGCATGTATCCTCCTCCATACTACTGATCCACCTGTCCTCCATACTAGCCCACGCATGTCTCCCACGATATGTGAGGAGGCTGGAGCCTTCTGCGATTGGCCCAGCCTGTGGGCGATGCAGTCCGGTGACCATCTGGTTTGTGCGGTCACCACCGCACAGATCTCTGGGTTGGAAGGGTGGAGTTAACTCCCTTCCCTATCCAGACTGCCTAACTAAGCAGTATGGAGCTCAGGAATGCCTGAGCATGCGTGCTTTGAGTTCTGGTCTGTCTAACACAGCAGCCAGGAACTAAGCATGCATGCTCAGAGTCCAAGAATTTTTGTGTATTTTTTTTTTTATTATTATATGTTCTATGGGGCGGTAGGGGGACTGGGACTTTATTTTATACACAGGTGAGGGACACATTTTACAGGTGGGAGGGCTGCAGTCCCGCAGTCCTATAGCACGAGCCGCCCCTGGTAACACTAACAGTAATACTAAATAACAATAAAATAATGAATATGGTATATCAATAAAAAATTACAGAAATGTCAGACTGAATGTAACTGGAACCCTCATCTGTCTGAAGCAATACAATACAATACAACTGGATATGCAAACTGAGAAGTTTAAAACAGAATGTAACTTTTTTGTAATTCTATTAATGCATCTCAGTTTGCAAACTTATGAAATATACAGACTAGATCACAAACAATTCAGAATATGTATCACAATAATACAACAAACCAAAGATCAAAACCACTGGAAATAATTTCCGTACATTAGACTCTCACAGTGGTGCAGTGGATAGCATTGTCACCTCACAGCAAGATGTTTTCTGATTCGAATTTTGGTCTGGGTGCCTTCTGTGCAAAGTCTGCATGTCCTTTCTGCATGGGTTTCCACTGGCTGCTCCAGTTTCCTCCCACAATGCAAAGACATGCATAGGTGGATTGCACACTCTAAACTGGCCGTGGGCGTGTGTTTGCATGCGAGTGCATGGTATGGAACAACAGCCACAGCAGGCTAGCCACCTGGCAGTTTGAACCTTGGCTCTATATGATTGCCATTGTTAAAGTGATAGCCCATCTCCATGTGTAAAAACGAGGAAAGGGGTTGTGGATGGATGGATGGATTAGATAATCAGGTAAGAAAGATTCATTGCCATTTATTCATATCTGTGACCGTGGAGTCCCACAGTAACAGATAGCCTGATAAACCTTGTCCAAACAAACAGTATGACTCATTGTAATAAAACTGATGCCATCGCATCCCTGTCTTTCTGATCAGGTTACTATGTCCTAGAGACAGACCTCCAGCAAACACAATGACAGCACAATGATCAAGCTGCCGCTCTCCTGAGGCAAACTACAGCTAGCAAAGATGTTTGAATGTCAAGAG
The DNA here is from genome assembly GCF_019279795.1 of Protopterus annectens. NCBI lineage: Eukaryota > Metazoa > Chordata > Ceratodontiformes > Protopteridae > Protopterus > Protopterus annectens. The sequence goes on from NC_056726.1 coordinate 1,558,966,302, forward strand.
ACAGTTCTGGAATAATAACATTTCAAATGTTTATGTGTATTCAGCTGAAAGTTGCCATGCAGTAAAACATTCTACACAGTATAGGGTATGTGTTTACTACCTGTGAACATGGATGTCTGACGTCAGTGAAGTTTATGAAGAGTGTTCCAAGGAACTGCCAAAGAAGGTGTCCAATGGCGAGTGAAATATATATGACAGGGATATGAAAAAATGTTCAAACTGTAAAAAAACATAATGTTTTTCATTAGATTACTGTTGCAGTAGCTATACGTATATGGGGCATAGCTTGTCAAGGACTGGATGAGCAGCCAGTCTTCAAAATTCTGGTCTCCTTCTGCACTTTTGTGAGAGAATTGTGCTTGATTGGCTAGGCCTTGGAATAAGCATCCTCACTGGTCTTTTTGAATTTTATTAGAGGTTTTTTTTTTTCAAGTTTTAGCTTCTGGTATGTAGGCCCTGCATCTGAGCAGGCTTCTGCTTGTTTGTACTGAGCTGAACTGAGGTGGGCTACTAGCCACAACTCTGAGCTGAGATATTAGACAACTAGAGGTTTCTGAGCTTCCCAAAAACATAAGTTGCCTGTTTTTTTTTTTTTTTTTTTGCTTATTTATACTATTTACTGCACTTTTTTTGCCTGCTGCCTACTTTTATACTGTATTTATTTACTGTGTACTAAACTACACTGTTATACTGCAATTGCCTGCTACATTTTGCCTGCAAAATCAAATTTTATTGCTGTTTTCACTGTTTAACAAGCTTTCTTGTTGTTTCCACTGTTTAAGTATTTACTGTTTTAAAGCTATCTGTTCTGCCTTCTATGGTTTTCCCACCAAACGGTAGTTAAATAACTGTGTTTAAATAATCCTTGAGATCCTCTTGGCTGATTTTCTTCTATTTTAAACATTTATTTTTCAGTGTTTCGCTGTTATTTTTCTGCTGTGTTAAATATTCTGTAGTGTTTCCCACTGAAATTAGGGTAGCTAGTAGTTGTAGCATAGTCCAGATTCAGGCCTGCTGCTTCTGGACCTGTTTGGATTGGAAGGGGCCTATCTGCACTTTTGTGAGAGCATTGTGTAAAAGGAGGCCAGTGCCAGTGTAGGGCTTGGAATAAGCATCTATATTGGTTCTTTTGAAGTCTGTTAGAGTATTTTTCAAGTTTTCTGGTATTTAAGCCCTGCATCTTAGCAGGCTTTTGCTTGTTTGTGCATCGCTCAGCACCACTTACTGCCACACAATTGAGCGCCAAAGCCGGACAGTTAAATTCAACAAATTTTCCCTTAAAACCCAGGCAGAAAATATCCATTCGCCGAGCTACTCCGGGATTGTTTCTGAAAAGCTACCCCTCGTGACAGTCTTTGACCTAGCATTATGGACAGTTGGACTACCATTGTTTCTCCTGCCAACCTTGTTCACTTGGGCCTCTTGAGGCAATGTAGCAATTGCCTCATGTACACAGACAACCCTCTACTAATAGCGCAGTCTAGTACAGAGTGCGAGAGATGTCTTTACGCCAAAAGTCTAGATTCCATGCTCTCTCTCACTCAAAACAGTAACACAGAGAATTGCCAACTCACCCACTACTACATATTCACATAGTACCACTACTCATACAGATCCCACTACACATACACATAGTACACATCAAACACGTAAATCCACATACATGGAGGTTTTCTCAAAAAACTTACCAAAACACCAGAGACCTCCAAAACACAAGTCTGCTACTGCTAACACAGTCTCCATAGCACCCATGGCACATAGCAACACCAGTGTCTCACCTTCCAAGCCCGTAAGGTGTAACACTCAAAAAAGACATTTTCTTGTTATTGGAGACTCAATACTGAGACACATAAATGTCTCACTCACCAGGTTGGATGAGAAGAAAGTCACGGTCCGCTGCCTGTCCAGTGCCAGGATGCACTCAGGTCTGTCAGTAGCAAGTACCATTATGACTCTGTCATAGTTCATGTTGTGGTAAATGACTTGAAACATACCTCACTGGACTATATGAATAGAGACATGGTCGAGCTGTCTGAGTATGTGTCCCAGGCAGGAATGTCCATAGCCTTGAGTAGCACATTACCCTCTCCTAGAATGATGCCACAGTATAAACAAAAAATGATTGATTTCAATAATTGGCTTAGTTTCCAAGGGGATCCAGTTCCTGTCTGCATGGAAAGCTATGGTCGACAAACCTCGCTGCTTTGCCAGAGACGTTTTGCACCTGGCATCCCTAGGTTTTCGGCTGTTTTCAAAGGCTCTTGCCCCCCCCCATTGTGCCTTTTTTAGGCAATGCCTTGAAAACAACATTACAGATGTGAAATTAACCAATCAGAGCAAAATAAGGGCCATGCTGCTAAATGCTAGGAGCTTAAACCAAAAACTGCACTCACTGGAAGCACTTCTATCACTAGAAGATGTAAATGTCTGTGCAGTCACAGAAACCTGGTTTAAGGCCTCAGAGAGTACCCCAGCCTTGTAAGGCTACAATGCCTTCCACACCATTAGACTGCAAAAGGGACATGTGAAAACCAAAGGAGGTGGTGTTTCAATCTATATCAGAGATAAATTCAGCTCACAGCTACTGCAAGTCCAAACGAAATGTAATGGAACCACAAAAGGAAGACATAGTCTTCAAGCAAAAAAGTTTATTCTCTTTTCACACACTCTTGCACCTCAGCTGTTAAGCCTTCAAGGAGTACAAATTAAGTAATAATTAATACAAATTGTATTTGTACTCCTTGAAGGCCTCTGATCAGTACTAGCAAAAAACTACGATCACTCATAAAATCATCCAAGGCCAACTTTGAGAGAAAAATCACAAAAGACACAAAAGACAATCAAAAGGCCTTCTTTAGCTATGTTAGAAACCTGGGTGGAAACTCCCAGATATGCTCAGAGTTAGTCCAAAATGACACAAAATACACTGAACCCACTGACATTGCCAACATTCTGGCAGACAGGTTCAGTGCAAATTTCTCCTCCCCCTCCCCCCCAAAAGGAGAAATAACTATCCCAGCAGAGTGTAGCCTCCCTAACATCTCAGATGCCCAGGTGAGAGCCACCCTCTCTAAAGCTAAAAACACAGCATCAATGGGACCGGACGGTGTCCCGGCTGTGTACTACATGAACTCAAGAGGAACTAAACCCACACATAAGGCTGCTGTTTAATCTTAGCCTTACTACAGGATACGTACCCAAAGAATGGCGTATGGCAACAGTGGTCCCACTTCACAAAGGCGGTGCTTCTACGGACCCTGGAATTTACCGCCCCATAAGCTTGACGAGCCTGGTCTGCAAAGCTATGGAGAGGATCATTATGGAACTCATAAACAAAGACATTGGGGACCTACAGACATTGGATCCTACCCAATTTGGCTTTGTCAAGGGCAGATCCTGCCTTTTGAACTTGGTCGACTTTTTTGAAACAGTCACTAAGGCCATTGATGAGGGTAAGGCAGTTCACACAGCCTACCTTGACCTTGCAAAAGCCTTTGACACAATACCCCACTCTGGCATCATAGACAAACTCACCAGCTTAAATGTAAACCCATATGTCACAAGATGGGTTGCAAACTGGCTCAAGGACAGAACCCACAGGGTCAGAGTTGCTGGAGCTATGTCAGACTCTAAGCCAGTCACAAGCGGTGTCCCACAGGGCTCAGTCCTGGGACCCCTCTTGTTCGGCATTTATTTTTTCGAGGTACAGGCAAACATAGGAGGATTGTGGCTGACAAAGTTCGCAGATGACTGCAAACTGGGCGCCATAATTGATACTCCAGCGGACACAAACATCCTTCAGAGAGGCCTCATAGAAATGGATAATTGGTGCCAGAGCCATGGCCTTAAGCTGAACACCAAAAATGTATAGTCATACCCTTTGGGAAAAACAAGGTACCCACAAATTACCACATAGGTGGTAATCCATTAATCGGAAGAGGTAATCAGGGACCTAGGGACCCAGGTTGACAGTAACCTCTCATTTGACACTCACATTGCCAAAGTGGTTAGGAAGACCTTCTATATTGCCCACCTTATCATGAAGGGTTTCACATCTAGATCAAGTGAGGTCATTGTGCCCCTGTACTCTTCTCTTATCAGGCCAATGATTGAGTACAATGCCCCATTTGGGATGTATCTTACCCGACACCTGCAGCAGTTGGAAAAACCCCAAAAGTTCCTCACCAAGAGGATAAAGGGTCTTAAACATATGTCATATGCTGACCGACTGAAAAAACTTCAGCTCTATTCAGTTGCATACCGCCTACTCAGAGGTGATCTGTGCCTGACGTACAAGGCCATGTCCAATCCGGAATTAATGGACATGCTCCACCTCAGAAAATCCAAATCCATCAGAGCCACGAGAGCAAGAGACTTAAACCTCAACACTGAAATAAATAGGACATGCTGGAGGGACAGATTCATAACCCAGAGGCTCCCTACACTCTGGAACAGAATCCCAATCCATGTTAGGCAGAGCCCCTCACTAACTCTATTCAAGAGAAATCTTGACGAGTGGATGGGAGATCGTAGGTTTACCCCGGGGGTCATCTCTGTGTCACTACTAGACAGAGGCACAGTAAACTAAACCCTAAAAGGGCATAGTATTCTCATCCTAAGGGGTGGTGAAAGCCACAACACTCTGGCTAGGCTTATAAATGCCCTAGGGCAGATAGCCTAGTACGAACCTATGAACCTATGAACAGCCAAGGCGCTAGAGTGTGTGAAAAGAGAATAAACTTTTTTGCTTGATGACTGTTCCTTCCTTTTGTGGTTCCATAAATTCACCTCACATCTAGTTAGACTGGACAACCCCACGGAGTTACTCCAGGTCCAGGTTATGGTAGGGAAGATGCCCATTCAAGTTCTAGCCAGTTATAGATCCCCCTCCATGGTTCATGACACCCATGAAACCTACTTAACCAAACTGAAGGCAATCCAAATTTTACCAAACACACTGGTTATGGGGGATTTCAATTATCCCACCATCAACTTGGAAACCTACTCTAGCCCAAACTTGCTAGCACAAAAGTTCCTTGACTTTGTGAATTCAAATGTTCTGGAGCAAATTGTCCATACCCTGACAACAGTCCCCATCAACATGTCAAACAGGTGCACTGCTGTAATTGTTGGATCCTCATTAGTAAAAACTGACCACAAATCAGTCACCTTCAAACTGACACTAACACCAGAATTCACAAAGGGTGAAATCAGACTAAGAAACTTCACCAAGACAAACTTTACCCTCCTAGGTGACGGTATAAATGCATTTCAAGCCCCACCCCAAGCTGAAAGTGGTAACTACACCGAAGCTTACACTAAAGCCCTGTACAGTCACTTGCATAACTGTATAAACTTGGCTGTACCAGATAGAATTAAAGCCAGAGCCCCAAGTAAAATCAAGCTGCCATATTGGCCTTTCAGCATCAACAAACTCTAAACGCAAAAAGCCTCTGTCCAAGGAAACAAGGACAAGGACCCGACAATGGAAAAGCACTCTCCTCAGCCTTAACAGGCAAATAACTTGTCAAATTGTCCAAGAGCTCCTTTGAGAGAAACCTGGCAAATACTGTCAAGGATAACCATAAGGCCTTTTACTGCTATGTACATAACCTAAAGGTTAGGACCCAAGCATGTGCAGAACTGGTGGCCAACGGTATCACACACACTGACGTCACAGAGATAGCAAACCTGCTAGTGGATAGGTTTGGTGAAAATTTCACTCTCTTATCCTCTCCTAACTTATAACAAACCCTCCCCACAACCCCCCATCTTACATATCTGAAGAGCAGGTCCTCAAAGCCCTGTCCAAGGCAAAGAACACGGCCTTTATGGGACCAGATGACATCCCAGGCTGTCTCCTAAACAGGCTAAAACATGAACTAGCATCAACACTAAGTACCCTTTTCAATCATAGCCTAACCATAGTCTTTGTTCCTGAGGAATGGAAAATAGCTACAGTTGTTTCCCTCCACAAAGGTAGCCTAGCATTACATCGGGGGAATTTCAGAGCCATAAGCCTGACCAGCCTCATCTGTAAGGCCATGGAATTATCATTATGCACCTCATATATAAAGACAAAGGTGACCTCCAAACCCTATGCCCTACCCAATTCGGCTTCGTGAAGGGCATATCTTGCCTGTTTAATCTGGTGGATTTCTTTGAAAGTGTGAACAAGGTCATTAATGAGGGCACATCTGTGCACATAGCATACCTCAACTTGGCAAAGGCTTTCAACACAATCCCACATTCAGGTATTACCAGTAAACTTAGCAAACTGAATGTAAACCCCTTCCCTTGTAAAAGGGGTTGCCAACTGGCTCACAAACTGGACACGCACTATAAAAGTGGGTGACTCCACAACAACCAGAAGACCTGTTCCCAGTGGGGTGCCATGGGGTCAGTGTTGGGCCCCCTACTGTTTGGTATATACTTTTCAGAAGTTCAGGTCAGAACTAAAGGGTTGTTGCTGACCAAGTTTGCAGATGGCTGCAACCTAGGTCATTGAATCCCCAAATTATGTCAGTATACTCCAGGAGGGTCTCACACAGACCAACGACTGGTGTATTAGTCATGGTCTCATACTGAATGCAAAGAAATTCATCATTCCTTTTAGCACAAACAATGCCCCTTCACACTATCAAATCAATAACAATACCCTAAGTATCCAGGAAGTAGGTAAGGGACCTGGCATCACAGGTTGACCATGACCTTAACTTTGACTACCATGTGTCTACCATTATAAAGAAAGGTTTGCACGTAGCTCACTTCATTAGTAAAGGCATCACCTAGAGAGCAAAAGAAGTGATAATCCCCTTATGCTCAGCACTTATCCAGCCCATAATTAATTATAACACCCCATTTGGTATGTGCTGTACTAAGCATCTGCAGCAATTAGAGAGACCTCAGAGGTTTCTAACAAAGAAGATCAAGCGTCTCCAGCATATGACTTACACATACTGACTAAAATCCCTGTCAATATACTCCGTATCAGATAGACATCTTAGGGGAGACTTATGCCTGGTCTACAGAGCAACCCAAGACCCAAACCTAATGAACTTACTGCATATCCATAAATCAAATGGGTCAAGGGCTACCAATTCCAGGGACTTAAATATGGCCTGTGACTTAAATAGAACATGGTGAAGGGCCAAATGTATCTCCCAGTGACTGCCACATCTTTGTAACAGGCTACTAATTCATGTGAAACAGAGCACCTCTATGACAATGTTTAAGAGGAATGTAGATGAGTGGATGGGCCACCATAAATTCTTACCATGGATAGTGCTCACAACCCTCCTAGACATGGGTAGTCATCATTAAATGCAATCTTGGTTATAGGTTCATAGGTTCATAGATGTGTACTAGGCTAATTGCCCTGGAGCCTTTACAAGCCTATCCCATATGATTCCTTGGCATTGTGCCACCCAACCTTAGTTCCCAGTGCCTCTGTCAAGTAGAGCCACTGGAGTAATCTCTGGGGTGAATTTTCTTTTTCCCATCCACTCATCAAGATATCTCTTAAAGAGGGCCAGTGAGGTGCTCTGTTTTACATATATGGGAAGTCTATTCCATAGCATGGGCAGTCTCTGGGTTATGAACCTGTCCCTCCAGCTTAATCTCTTGAGTGTGGTAATGAGGTTGAGGTCTCTGGAGCATATGGTGTGGAGGGATTGGGATTTCTTTAGATGTAGCATTTCTAACAGAGCTGGGTCAGACATGGATTTGTAAGTCAGGCAGAGATCACCTCTAAGTAGGCGATATGAGACAGAGAATAGTTGGAGATTTTTGAGTCTGTCCATATAGGTCAAGTGTTTAAGGCCTAGGATCCTCTTTGTGAGGTACTTTTGTGGCCTCTCCAGTTGTTGCAGGTGTCTAGTGAGGTACATACCAAATGGGGCACTGTACTCGATGATTGGCCTAATGAGGGAAGAGTAGAGGGAGATAAAAAATAATCAATCTATGTTTTAATATTACCTCTACTGAAAGGGTCTATATTAAATCAGTGAATGCTTAAAAAAGTGAACTATGATTTATCAATCCCATGTAAGTGAAAGCTTTCAATCCCGAACACTCGGAACAGTGATTTTTTTCCCCAGGGAAAACAATTGCTGTTCCACAAAAAAATAAAAATAAAAACATCAAAACATTATATAAAGTGGGGGGGGGCTTTGCCTCCCTCACTCCCCTACGTAAATATACCAACCCCGAGATCCCACTACAGTGACGAAAACTGCAAAGTAATGGAGGCAGCCAAGTGATTTCTTTCTCAGGGAAAGAAATCGCTTATATGCGATTTTGCTATTTTGCTGTTTCATGCTTTCAAGTTTGATCAAGATGCATTTGAAGAGTTGTGTCTTCGATGATATAATAGGAACCCTACTGAAAGTGTATTTACTTGCATACCCTAGAACTAATCTCTCACATTTCATAATTTCTCTCATTATTTTCTTATCTGTTCTGTCTTTTCGTCTAACATTCCTTATGTCACAGTTAAAATCACCTGCTAATATCATATCCATATTCACTATTACATAGTTGAGTATTTCCTGAAACAATATTTCTCTTTCTTTGTATAAAACAAGAGCATAAATTGCTATAAGTCTACAAACTGTATGAGTACACCTAAAATCTACAACAGTTACTCTTACCTAATTTGACTAAAGAGTAATTCAATATTATTACTGCCATGGTGTATAAAATTACTATACCTGAACAGGTTTCTTCTCTAAAAGTCCATACTATATTTCTCAAAATGTCTTTTTTATTTTTCAAATACATTTGAACGAGTTACATCACATCTTAAATAACTTTGTATACTATTTACTTTAGCCTGACACTATTAACAGATTTTAATGTATACAGTTACTTTATAAGTCTGTCCAATCCATTATCAGAGTGTCTGATCAATTATTATGTAATGTCAATCAATGATAAGACTTTTCCCCAAAGGTTGTTGATAAATGGCTTTGGATAAATTCTTAGTTCTTTAATTTTAATTTCCAATAATGCTGTGGTCTTCAGTGGGCTGTAGAAGTCTTCCAAAGTTGGTATTGTGTTTGCATTCCATCTTCTTGTTATACACTTCCTTAAAATTGCAGGTATAATCCATACTAGATACATGTTTGAACTATTCAAATGAGGACCTTCATTCACATTTAATAATGCAAGAGCTTTAGTTAAATAAAATGATTCATTAAATAAAGCTTGTAGAAAGTTATTAATACCATTCCAAAATGGCTTAAATTTAACACAATCAAAGAAAATGTGGTTCCAATCTGCATTCTGTACTTGCTCACATCTCCAACATATTCCTTTTATGGAAGAACTAATTTTACTGATTCTATCTGAGGTTAAGAATGCTCTGTGCAAGCATTTCCAATTAAAAAATGTCCAGTATTGTGTAAAGGATGTATATTTTATCGATAATAAGATATTTGTTTTAATATCTTCAGTTAACTGTATTGAGTATCCTTTTGTTATATATTTCCAATATGAAGTTTTGGGTGTTGTTTTATAGTTCTCTTTCGGCTGTTCTCATTAGGGGTCAACACAGCGGATCATCTGTTTCCATTTCTTCCTGTCCTCTGCATATTGATCTGTCACACCAACCACCTGCATGTCATTTCTCACCACGTCCATAAACCTTATCTTAGGCCTTCCTCTTTTGCTCTTACCTGGCAGCTCCATCCTTAACATCCTTTTCCCAATATACCCATCATCCCTCCTCAGCATATGTCCAAACCAACTCAATCTCGCTTCTCTGACTTTGTCTCCAAAGTGTCCAACTTGAGCTGACCCTCTAATATACTGATTCCTAATCCTGTCCATCCTAGTCACACCCAGTGCAAATCTTAACATCTTTAACTCTGCCACTTCCAGCTCTGACTCCTTCCTTTTTGTCAATGCTACTGTCTCCAACCCATACAACATAGCTGGTCTCACTACCCTCTTGTAGACCTTCCCTTTCACTCTTACTGGTACCCGTCTGTCACAAATCACTCCTGACACTCTTCTCCACCCATTCCACCCTGCCTGTACTCTCTTCTTCACCTCTCTTCCAGACTCACCATTACTCTGAACCGTTGATCCCAAGTACTTAAACTCATCCACGTTTGCCAACTCTACTCCCTGCATCCTCACCATTCCTCTATCCTCCCTCTCATTCACACACACATACTCTGTCTTAGTCCTGCTGACCTTCATTCCTCTCCTCTCTAGAGCATATCTCCACCTCTCCAGGGTCTCCTCAACCTGGTCCCTACTCTCACTACAGATCACAATGTCATCTGCAAACATCATAGTCCATGGGGCCTCCTGTCTGATCTCATCTGTCAACCTGTCCATCACCATTGCAAGTAAGGAAGGGCTCAGAGCTGATCCTTGATGTAGTCCCACCTCCACCTTAAATGGATCTGTCACTCCCACTGCAGACTTTACCACTGTCACACTACCCTCGTACATATCCTGTACCACTCTCACATACTTCTCTGCCACTCCTGACTTCCTCATACAGTACCACAACTCCTCTCTCATATGCTTTCTCCAAATCCACAAAGACACAATGCAACTCCTTCTAACCTTCTCTAAATTTCTCCATCAACACTCTCAGAGCAAACATCGCATCTGTAGTGCTCTTTCCGGGCATGAAACCATACTGCTGATCTCTAATCATCACCTCCCTTCTTAACCTAGCTTCCACTACTCTTACCCATTACTTCAAGCTGTGACTGATCAGTTTTATCCCTCCATAGTTGCTACAACTCTGCACATTACCCTTATTCTTAAAAATAGGTACCAAAGCACTTTTTTATAGTTTTATAGTTGTTAAACTTGTTTTAAGGTTTATCAATATTTTGTAAAATTTTGAAATACTGTTTCCCATGTCAAAGGCATTATATATGATTTCATACATGTATTTCGTAAATTTAGGTATTTCTTTAAATGAAGAATTGTTAATTATTCTACTTAAATCTTGCAAATATGACAGAATACTCTGTAAGTTAGCCAGTCCTGTTGTGGAATTTTGTATGGTTTTTTTTATTACTTGCATATAGGTTCATAGGTTCATAGGTAGGTACTAGGCTATTGGCCCTAGGGCCTATATAAGCCTAGCCAAAGGTACCCTGGCTTTTCCCACCCAAGAAAATTATTTTCCTGTGCCACTGTCGAGCAGAGCCACAGAAGTGATCCCCGGGGTGAATTTCCTATCTCCCATCCAATCATTATAATTTGAGTTCATGTGGTATTGAACTTCATAGGTTCATAGATTAGTAGGTTCATAGATTAGTACTAAGCTAACTGCCCTTGTGAACCATTTTAAGCCTAGCCAATTATCCCTTGTGAGACTCAAATCCTGCACCTTGTGTTTGTAGGGCAAACACCTTAACCATTAGGCCACCCTCCCAACCCCATGTGTAAAACTTTTAGTTCTTTGATACATTGGAGCAAACAAACAAATCCTTTCTGTTCCCAGGAATTAATAATTTCTCTATATATTTTATGGGGAAAGTTCTTTGTGACTATAAATGGTATTAAAAGATCAAACCAGATTTTTAAATCTATATTTGCATTAATAATTTTCCTAAATGAGTCAATGTAATAATTAATCATACAAGCTTTAGAGGGTTTAGTTATGTTATATTGCATACTAATACATAATATGTGCCATGGCAAGTTGTTTTTATCTATTATCTGAATTTTTTTTTTGTAAATCAAATTCATTTATTGATATTACAGTTAGTAATTCTTTCCAATTTGCAGAGTAATTTGGACTTATCCAATCTGAGATTGTTTTAGATATTGATGCTTTTATATATGTTTCTATATCAGGAAAGTTTAATCCTCCCTGTTTCCATGGTCTGATATGATATATTAAAGTTATTCTATTTCTTTTGGGAAACCATAAAAAAAATATTAGGCATGAATTTATTTCTTTAAGTATATTCCTTTCTGGTAACAGTTGTATTGCCAAGGCTATATATAGGATCTTGGGCAGTAAAACAATTTTTATTAACTGTAGTCTATCTTCAAATGTTAATATTATTTTGTTCCATTTTTCCACAGAGATTTTAATTGTATTGATGATATTATTGTAGTTGTTTGAGACTAATTCATTACTATCTGTGCATAACTCAATTCCTAGATATTTTAATGTAGATTCTTGTTTCCCTATGATGTGAACTATTTTTTTTATTTAAAAATAAATGTTTTGATTTTGATTTTTTGAAATGGAATCCTGAAGTCATGTGGAATTTGTCAATTAATATATCTAATTCTTCTGTCTCTTTTGTATTAGATAATGTTAGTAATATGTCATCATCAAATAGTATTACTTTAGAATTGTATTGCTCATAAACATATATTTCTTTGATTTTTATATTGTCACAAATTGAATCTGTCAATATTTCAATAGCCAGAGCAAATAGAATTGGTGACATGGGACATCCTTGTTTAGTGCCTTTTGTTAATATGTATAGATTCAGAGGTAAAAGGACCTAACTTGACATATGCTAAACTATTTGTATATATATTCTTTAGAAGATGAACAAAGGATGCAGGAAATTCAAATAGCATTAATATTTTGAATACATAGTCCCAATTTAGGGAATCAAAGGCTTTCTCTATATCTAAGCCAATTATGAGTGTTTATTTTCTTTATTAACATAATCTTTAAGATAAATTATCCTTTTAATGTTGCCATGTGTGTGTCTATGATATATAAATCCAGTTTGATCATTATTTATTGTTTTGAATAGTGGTATTTTTATTCTGTTAGTTAATATTGTCATAAATATCTTATAGTCATTATTTAGTAATGATACAGGTCTATATGAGGTACAGATGTTTGGGGATTTGTTTTCCTTTAGGATTGGTGTGATTAAGGAATATCTCCAAGAGGGTGGTATTAAAGCTTGTGACTGAATTTCTAATAGAGTTTTATGGAAGAGGGATAGTATCTTTAAAGGAAAACATTTATATATTTCCATAATTATTCCATATATATCTGGAGCTTTAATATTGTTATCCTCTTTTATTGTATCTGTAATTTCTTTGCAGGATATTGGTGCTTGCAGATCTAGTTTTAATTTTTCTGATTTTTTTTATATTAGAACATTTTTCATCTAGATTTAATTGAACAATATGTATATTTTCTTTTTGGAAATGTTCCATATAGTGATTTCTATTGGCATCAAGCATGTCACCTATATCTGAGACATTTTTCCTTTTCTTTTCATGGAAGATACTTTTAATGTTATTAGCTTTTGATTGTATTTTGATTCTTGTGGATAAATTATATAGACTTTTGGGAGAAGTGGCCAAGGTATTAATTTTTAGTTTTTTCTAAAGCTAAACTAATTTTATGTGTTAGAATTTCATTGTATTTATTAATACGTCTACTTTCTTTTTCATTTCCAAATGATTTTGATTTTTTCAGCTTTTACTGACAAAAGTTTGGATTGTAGATCTAATAATTTAGAATCACATTCTCTGATTTTTTTTATACAAAGTTAGGTTTTACCATATATGTAAGCTTTTAACGAGTACCACATCATTATTTTATTTATCTCTATGGTGTAATTAATATCTAAGAAGAACTGTAATTCAGATAATAACCAGGGTTTGAATGCTTTAATTTTAGTTATATATGATGGAATTCTGGAGTTAAAGATTAATGGTTTGTACCCATTTTGAAGTTTCAGTATCAATGACTTGTGGTCTGAAAAGGGGCAGGGAGTGATTGAAAAATTAATGATTTTAGAGTGTAAGTCATGGGAAGCAAATATTTTATCTCTTCTAGTTTGGGTACCAAATCTGTGAGCTTGATGGGAAAACAACAAAGATTTATCTTCTTTAAATTTGAAAGAATCTACAAGATGAAATGATACTATCCACTTGTTTAAAGCTTTTGATACAGCAGATGCACGCAGCAGTCTTTTATTTGTAGTTTCAGAGATATCAACTATACAGTTAAAATCTCCTCCTCATATTAAGTCATCTTTATAATTATTGGAAATGAAATCCAAGTGTTTTTTAACAGTTCCAATGCCTGGGAACAAGTATAGATTGGCTAAAATCCATATTCTGTTATTATATTTAATTATTACTAATGCCATAAGGCCTTCTTTATCGTCATACTTATGAATGATTTCTGGGTTAATCACATTTGTTTGCCATAAAATTGTTACCCCTTTTGTCTTTGTCTTATAAGTAGATTGTGCCAAAATCATATATTCCTTAGGATTCCATTTGTAATTGTCATTTGTTTTGAAATGAGTTTCTTGAAGGAAGGCAATTTGTGCTTTATTCAGTTTTAAATATTTCAGTAGATTTGATCTCTTGCTAGGATTGTTTAAGCCATTGGTATTTAAAGTTAATAAAGGTAAATCCATCTTAGGTTATTTAGACTATGTATTTTTGTTTTATTCTGACTATTAAACATTTTATAACTATAAAGTATATGTTTGAGCTTTTAAAGGAAATTATAAGTTTTATATTTTGAGTGTTTACAAATAAAGTAATTTTTTTGGTCAGGCATACTAAAAATGTTTTTGTGAAATAACAAATTTAAATTAATAAATGTTAATAAAACTAAGATCTGCACTAGCCATGGAATGAAAATCATTCCTAATCTGATGGATAAAACTAAGTCCATCAGATTATTACTCATACCTTGACAATCCAGAACATCTCAGCTCCATAAATTGAATTATGATATGGAGAATATTTGTAATAGGAATAAACACTATTTATATTATTTTGAACAGATATAATACTATTGTAGATTAGACAGAATTATAATACAATACAAAGTCTACTTATTGTATAAGCAATTAATATTTAAATGAAATATAGATGACAAGTAATTAAATCATAGTAAAGTAGGCTGTATCATATATAAAACCTCAGTAAAAGATTATAGCAAAAGATTATAGCACACAGTTATTTAACATATTCACCCTTATTGATGAAGTCTTTCAAAACGTATTACTTAATATAAATAGATGGTAATAATATTTATACCTAATGTTTATAATACAATGTATTTTACTGGATATATCAGAAGTTATATTTCATTGTTTGCCAGCATTTAAGTAATCAATTTGTTTGTTGTTAACTTACTTAACGCATCAAGTTTGCTTTATGTGAACATTGATGAAAGTTAGTGCATTTTAATTATCTGTGCATCCCACTTCCCCCATTTCCCACACATAAGGATTTTCATATCTGTAATTTCTTAGTATAAAATTAGTGAAATTATAGGTTATAAACAACAAATTCATTTATTGTAATTAATGATTACAAATTCCCTTTCTGTATTCATAAATTGCCATTTTATGGTATATACTGAAAGTTTTTAGATTTAAATGCCAATGTTCTATTTTGTATAATCAGCAAAGGTTGAACTGAGTGATTATTGTCAATTTAATACTATTTGTTCAGAATGTGATTGTTACATTCTGTGACATTTCTAGTTCAGGCTTCTATTGTTTCCCTTGAACAACATTGTCAGTTTGATGTCATTGTATATAACATTAGTTACCTTGGTAACAGCTTAAGTATTATGCATGGTCAAGATGGATTACAAAACCACAAATCTGATGTTGTAAATCTTTATTCATTCTTTACTGTTAGGACCTCGGTTCCATCCTTGGAACCAATACAGCTGTTTCCCAGCTCGCGCAAGCCAAAAACTCTCAGCTAAGAACCTACCCACAATGTCCCTCTCCTAGATACTCCAGATCTCATTTGTCGCATTCCTAGTCAGACATGTTAGCCATCTCTCTCAAGCTAAGTAGTAATTTTGTTGTTTTTATGACAATTTTTCTTCTGAATTTCAAATTTTTAGTCAAGTTAGTCTTTTATCACTGTTGCCTATAACTGAGGCCTATCTCCTACCCTTTTTCTTGGTAATTTAACTTTTTTACTTCTTTTGACTGTCCCTCTCTCCTGTCTTTGACAGGCCCCTTTTACTAGTGGTATTTCTTAACATAACTCCACTGGTATTTCTTCCTTAATATTTTCTACAGGATAGCATTGTTTCACTTACCATGTCAGACAAAGCTAAGTTGGGTTTTAAACAGTGTGACAAGTGTGGACGTAAGATGCCTAACTCAGATACACATGTTCATGTCTACTGTTTGGGCGTGGATCATTTGAAAGCTGATTGTGATATTTGTGCTTTTTATTTTAATCTGACACTAGCAGAACATAAGAATAAACTTATTTTAAAAGGTTTCCTCAAGACACCTTTCTTGGAGGCTCTATTTGGGTCGGAGGTCTCACCCCTACCTAAAACCAAAAATATAAGGAACAACGGAGTCACTCAGTTCTTGCATCTCCATCAGTTTCAGAACTGAGTCGGCTCCGTGCTTCACCAGTGCCCTCAGTGCAGACCTCTTCGGCACCAGGATCTGTGTCCTTTCCCTTGATGCCGACCATGGTATTCTCCCCTATCTCGGTTCCAAACACAATGCCACTGACTGCGGTGCCATCTTTGGTTCCTACATAAAGCTCTGATGACTGTTCATGCCTTGGCTCCATCCCTGTCCATGGTGCCGACAGTTTCCTCACTCCATGGGCTCTGATGACTGTACATACCTCAGCACCATCCCTGTCCATGGTGCCAACAGTTTCTTTGGCTCCATGGGCTCCAATGACTGCACATGTCTTGGCACCATCCCTGTTCATGGTGCTGACAGCTTCTTTGGCTCCATGGGCTCTGATGACTGTACATGCCTTGGCACCATCTCCGGCTATGGTGCTGACAGTTTCTTTGGCTCCATCATCTCTAAATTTGATTATCTGCCAAGGACAAGATATTCTCCTACTTATGACCCTTTCTTGGGCAGAGGTTTAGTCCCTTTCTAGAAAGACCTGATTCCCCTTCTGCAGCCTCTTTTAGATCCACTAGGAGGTTTTCTGAGCTAGACCTAGTGTGGGTTATGGACCAGCTTCTGGTAGCTAGGTGATTGCCCATTCCAGCTAGACCTTCCGTCCCTCCTGGCTTGGAATCTTCTATCTCATCTTTCCCTGCTTATCCTCCCCCAGCACCCACTTCAGTACATACTGTCTTTGCTCTGACAGCAGTGCCTCCCCTGTCCACACCCACCACTCTTGCAGCATCAGCTACGATGGAGCCGATGCTTTCTTGGAGTGGTGCTTGGACTGTCCGTACCTTGGTACCTAATCCAGCGCCTATTTTCTCACTGGCACCATCTATGTCCATGGTTCCGATGGCTCCCAGTTCTCTCATAATCCCTCAATTGGAAGTGGGTTCGGGTGCACCTGCTGTACAGGTGATGGATAGAGCCCTTCACTCTGAAGGCTCACAACCAGCCCCCTAAGACACCTGTATCAGAACCCCCTGTGAAGGGAGTCCTTCTCAAAGATCCCACTAGAGAGCCACCCTGGAAGAAATGGTGCAAGAGGAAGCACCTTGACTCCCCAGAGGAATCTATCACAGAAGACACTGATTGTGATAAAGGGGAAGGGTCTCCTCGTTCTCCCCAGATGATGTTTCATTCGGAGACATTCTCAAAATTTTCAAACAGTGGGGGGAATGGAAGTCCTCTAACCCTTCTTCTGAGGAATCGGTGTTTCTGCAGGCCTTCTGTGCCCAGCCATCTACTTCCTGGGTGACCCCACCAGCAGAAGATCTTGTTAAACTAATTGTGCAGCATGCCTGGAAGGCCCCAGACAATGTAGAATCTGTCCCCTGGAGGGGGTGCACTTTACTCGCCTCCAAAGAGACCTAATTTCTAAAATGTCTTCCTCTTTGGTGGGGGCACTGCCTGATGAGGTGCATGACACTGTCGCCTTGTGGCTAGCTACCCTTGAATCCATCTCAAACTCCTCAATGCATTTGATATCTTACACCACCGAGGGGGCAGCTCAAGCTGCCACATCTGGTGTTGTCATGAGACATAATGCTTGGATGCAGTTATGTAATTTCACAGACCCCTTTAAATCTTCCTTCATTAATGCACCTGTTGACAAATCTGCACTTTTGGACCCAAGGTATGTGACACACTTATACGTAGTGAGAAAGACGGAAAGACATTGTCTGCTGTTGGCATATGCTTTTCCAACCCCCATGAGGCCCTACTCCAGGAATCAGAAGGGGGAAGATATGGTTCAAGAAATCCCAAGGATCCTTTCGTGACACTCATGGTGAGCAATCCTCCCGGGGCAGAGGGGGCTATTCATATGGAAGACACCCTTTTGGGGTAAAGGGGGTCCACATAACCAGTGTACCAGAGATTCTTTCTCCGGCAGACCCTACCAGTGCTACTGAGCAACTGCCCAATTGCTTTTCTCTGTAAGCAGTCGGGGTCATTTCTCTCTGCATCTACCAGCCTGGCAACTTATTACTACCGATGTTTGTGTGCAGAGAATAATATCCAGAGGCTACCAAATAACTTTTGACCTAACTCTCAGACCCGTCAAATGAATCCCCGATGTACCACCCAATCAGAGGGGATTAGCAGCTTTAGAAATAGAAAAACTGCTAAGAAAAAGAGTCATCCAACCAGTCCCGCCAGAACAGACAGGATCCGGGTTTTACTTGAGGTTCTTTTTAGTGCCAAAAAAGACAGGGGACTGGATACCAATCCTGGATCTCAGCCTACTGAACAAATTTATCAAACTTCAAAAATTCCAGATGGTCACAGTACAGTCCATTCTTCCCTTCCTAGGGAGGGACAATTGGATGTGTTCTATAGACCTACAGGATGTGTACTACCACATAAAGATGGATCACATCCTGCTGGTAGCCAATCAATACCAGTTCAGGGCACTGCCATTCGGTCTCTCAACAGCCTCCCGAGTGTTCAGCAATGTATGGTAGTTGTGGTAGCTCATCTTCGACTACAAGTATTCCAGGTGTTTCCCTATCTAGATGACTGGCTCCTTACCACTCCAACCAGGAAAATCCTAGTCTGCAGCCTCTCTTACACTAAAGATATCACTCTCTGCTTAGGGATTACAATCAACAAAGACAAATCTCAGATGTCTCCAATGAAGTCACTGGAATTTATTGGAGCAGTCTTCAACACAACATCCTGTCAAGCTTCTTTCTCCCTCACAGGCTTTTGAAAATAAGACACCAGATTCAAGACCTTCTTCCTTACACATTTGTACCAGCACATCTTGTACTGCAACTCTTGGGCTCCATGGCAGCTGCCATTATTTTGGTACCACATGCGAGACTGCACATGAGAATCTTGCAGTGGCTCCTTTCCGCACAGTGGTCATTCTTAACCCACCCATTCAACCACATGATACACCTTACAAACCATTGCAAGGAGGAAATGCTATGGTGGATGGAGTCACAAAAAAATATTTGGGGTCGACCATCCTGTCTTCCCCAACCCATGGCCATGGTGACCACGGATGCTTCACTATTAGGGTGGGGGGGGGGCATTTCCATGGAAAGACTGTCCAAGTCACCTGGACCCCCCTCGAGGCCAACTTGCACATAAATGTCCTGGAACTGACAGCAGTTCTCTTAGTGTTGCAAACGTTCCATGCATCCCTGCCTTTGGCGACCATTGCAATTCAGTCAGACAACATGTCAGTCGTCTGATATATCAACAAGCAAGGTGGAATCAGATCTTACCCCCTGTGTTGGGAAGCCATGAGGATTTGGCAGTGGATGATAGCTTCCAATCACTTTCTTATAGCAATGCACAGTCCCAGGCGTTCCAACTTTATTGCGGACAATCTGAGCAGGAATGTCTTGATGCCGCACGAATGGTCCCTTAATCCTGTAATAGCAGCTCGGATCTTCCAACATTGGGGCAAGCCTTGCTGCGACCTGTTTGCTTCCCCCCGAGTTACAAATGCAGGAGCTATTTTGCCTTGATCCCCCCTCAGGGGGAACAACCGAGGGACACTCTAACGCACAACTGGCCCCCCGGGTTTTCTGTATGCCTTTCCCCCATTTCCCCTCCTTTCAGAATTTTTCCAAAAAGCTCAGCGGTTGAAAATCAAAGTGATCCGCATTGCTCCCTAATGGCCATGTCAAGTCTGGTTCCCATTTCTATGGCCTCATCTGATTCACAGCCTGTGGAGCCTGGATCATTCCCAGGACCTGTTATCCCATCCTCAGGGATTGATTCATCTGAACCTGATCAGTCTCAAGCTCACAGCCTTGTTCCTCCACTTCCAATGATTGCCAGACTGCCTGACATCCCATCTCCTGTTCGTGAAATTCTTCTGGCCTCACACAAACCTTCCACTAGAAAGTTTTATTCTAGTAAATTGACTAGGTTCTCTATTTGGGCCAAAGACCAGAACTTAGACCCTTTCTCTATGCCTATTCAATAGATTCTGCAATACCTGACTACTCTCCTGCATGCAAGACCCTCAGCTTCAACGATCACTGTACATTTAGCAGCTATCGCCAATTTACATAATGGTCTTGAAAATTCTTCAATTATGTCACACCACCTATGCAAGACTTTTTTGAAGGAAGTATTACATGTTAAACCTCTGGTCAAGCCTCCCTTAGATCTCTGGGACTTGACTCTGGTGCTTCAATCTCTTACAGGCTCTCCCTTTGAGCCCTTTGATTCATGTGATTTGAAATTTTTATCTGGGAAAACCATACTTCTAGTAGCACTCACCTCAGTGAGAAGAGTATCTGAGCTGCAGGCCTTGAGTGTCAAGAGTCCTTACTTGATCTTCCACATGGATAGGGTGTCCCTTCGTACTGACCCTTCCTTCTTGCCCAAGGTCATTTCTGGCTTTTCTATTAATCAATCTATTGACCTGCCGGTTTTCTTCCCAAGGCATTGTAATAGAGGGGAGTACCTTCTACACACCCTTGATGTGCACCAACAGCTTCGTTGTTATTTGGACAGGACTAAATCTTTCAAGAAAACAGACCAATTGTCTGTGGCCTTTGCAGGACCCAGATTGGGTAAACCTGTTTCCAAAGTGACTTTATCCTCTTGGCTTAGAAACGCCATTACCTTTATCTACCAACAGAATAAGCTATCCTTACCTTCCAGAATAAAGGCTCATTCTACCAGATCTATGGCTACCTCTGTAGCTTTTCATTCCAGAGCCTCTATGGATGATATATGTACAGCAGCCACGTGGGCAAGACCTCATACCTTCACATCTCATTGCGAATTGGATTTGGCCTCCAGGGGATGAGCATCTTTTGGTTCTATGGTGCTCAGGAATATCCTTCCTTAGGGCCACCCAGGACTCAAGTAGCTGGGGACTCGGTCCTAACAGTAAAGAATGAATAAAGATTTACAACATCAGATAAAGAAGTTATGTCTTACCATAACATTCCATCTGAGTTGTAGATCTTTATTCATTCTTTACTTCCCGCCCTCCTTCCCCCTGCTTGGAATCCTGGTGTACTTCAGGTACTCCTGGTTAGGGTATTTGCTCAGACAGAGCCTCCTACTTTTTCCTATTGCTACATCTTTATCTAGGGCAGGCAAACTCAATCTGGAGTATCTAGGAGAGGGACATTGTGGGTAGGTTCTTAGCTGAGAGTTTTTGGCTTGCACGAGCTGGGAAATGGCCATATCAGTTCCGAGGATGGAACCGAGGTCCTAACAGTAAAGAATGAATAAAGATCTACAACTCAGATGGAACGTTATGGTAAGACATAACTTCTTTTTCAGGTTAAAGCAATTATATGATCTGTTATGCACATTTACTTATATGAGAAAATCATCATGCTTCCCCATGGTGTTCAATGTAGTGTATGCCATTTATGACAAGTTAACAGTAGTGTTATTATACACAAGCCCATGTTATTAAACTGAGTGTCTATTGTCAATTTAATACTATTTGTTCAGAATATGATTGCTATGTTTGGCGGCATTTCAAGTTCAGGCTTCTATTGTTTCTCCTGAACAACTTTATCAGTTTGAAGTCATGTATAAAACATTAGCTAGCTTGGTAACTACTTAAGTATTATATATGGTCAAGATGGGTTACAAAAACTACAAGTCATGTTAAAGCAATTACATGACTTGTTATGCATATTTACTTATATGAGAAAATCATCATGCTTCCCCTTGATGTTCAAAGTAGTGTATGTCATTTTATTAAATCCTGTCTGTAATACCTAAATTCAGCAGACTGCTTCATCTTATATGATGATTATATATTTTATGTCTACATTTACTACAATCATACATAACATTACTACTGTGTTTTTTTTAGCTGTTGCTTAGTTATTTGAGTGACCACAAGCTGTAATGCTTATTCTTATTATTAGCTCCATCCAAGCATGTTTATACAGTCCATAGACTTTAAATTATGAGACCCTTCTAGTTTCTTATTTGTTGTAATTATATTTCCATCCTTACATACACAGATATTAATACTTCAAGCATGGGCAAAAATGCCCATCCAGTTTTGCCAGAATACTATTCACTAGTTCATGTGGTATGTTTCCAGGCTGTTCTTAAAATATCCAAACCAAAATGTGCCCTGTTCCATTTTACCAGCCTGTTCCATGCAGTGGCCATTCTGTCAGTGAACCATTCAACACACCTTCCATTCCCACACATATTTCCATGAAGGAAATCTGATGACTCAATAGCACTTCCCAGCAACCCCAAACACCCCAAGAATCAGCTATCCCCATATGCCCAACATGTCCAAGGAAGCTCACCTTCCAGACCACTGCAAAGGGTTCTGCACAAGACCAAGTGCTCTTAGTCTTTCACAATAACTCAGACTTCCTCTCTTATGTAAGTCCTTAATGTGCGTGTAACAAAATACATTTTAAATATAAAATTGCGCTTGTTATTTTTTTTTTTATCAAGAATCAACTTGATGAGCTAAACAAAGTGTTGGGAGACCATCAATATGTATATATGTGGTTTAAAACAGCCCTTTTGTTATATATTTTTTTTAAAACCAAAAACTTCATTGCTGGAAATCATGTTGGAGGGTTCTCAGAGCCGTTAAGCATTAACGTCACTCTGTCTCTATTACGATATCAACCTGGGAGCTCTGTTTCTGTTAGTGTGTCTGTGTACTGCATACCAGAGACTCGCAATGCGCCTGAAGCAAAGCTTCACTTCACTGCAACTTCAAGCCTAAATTCCCCTTCCTTTCAGTGAGGCAGCAGCCAGGAAAAGAACAGAGAGCAAACAGATAAACAAACAAAAAAAAAACTCCCAACAAGCCGACTCAACAAGAGATAACACATTCTTCCAGTCTTCCCACCTCTCACTCAGCAGATGTATAAACAAACTATTTTTTTCCAAAATATCCCAAATCACAGTTTTATCCACCCCTTCCCCTGGATCCAATCCAAAACACCAAGTGACTCTTCCTAATACACAAGCATCAGAAAACCTCGATCACAAGCTGCAACCCATAGCTTCCTGGAGATGAAAACAGCAACATACAACAGCTGCCAGACACAGCTGCATCCACACACACCATGTCAGGCTTAATCAAACAGCACTTGAAGCTATGATACCTGCCATAATTCATATTAACTATGTTTAGACAGAATAATAATGACATTTGAACTAGCTGCTAGGGGTTTATATCACATAATCGAAACTCATAATATCGAATGTGCAAATGTGCAGATTTTCACATAATTGAATACTGTATTGTGAGGGGCTGTGCCCCCCACACCCCACGCTAAATATATATTCTTAGTCCAAGGTCACACTACAGTGAGGAAGGGGCAAAATTCCTGATCTTCACTGTAGTGTGACATAAATCCAGGCACTTTGATTATGTGAAAATTCATGGATATGTGCGTTCGATGTTATGAGTTTCGATGATGTGATATAACTATATAGCTACCAGACACGGTTGCATCCAAGCACACCATATCAGGTTTGATCAAACAGCACTCAAGGCTATGATATCTGCCATAATTGATATTAACTATGTTTAGACAGAATAATAATGACATTTGTACTAGCTGCCAGACACAGCTGCATCCATGCACACCATATCAGGATTGATCAAACAGCACTTGTAGCTTTGACACCTGCCATAATTGATATTAACTATATTTAGACAGAATAATGATGACATTTGTACTAAGAGCTTGCTACTATTATTTAAAAAGGATATACATAACATTTCTAAATCATACTTTAACTGACAAAGGCATTAGTCTCCATGACATTTTTTTTTCAAAACACTACTGTTACTGCTATTATATATGATGTTAATTTGTTACATTTGAGTCTGAACTCTGATGAATGGTACCTTGTTGAATTAGTTAATTAATTACTTGAATTATTATAAGTAAAATAATTGAAAAATGAACAAGATAAGTATTCATTGAGTTCAAGTAGGGGAATCAAAACTTCTATGTTTGTATTAAATGTTGCTTTGTTTGGCTTAGATAGAATGTAAATAGTAATCCATCATGACCTACCTTTGCTTATGAAGAATTATTGGACTCTTTGAACATTCTGAATAAAACATTACTATTTCTCAGTTATTTAAGAAACCCTCCTTTTTGTTTAAAATAAAAACAGTGATGTACCGTATAAGATGATACTTTGAGAGATGTAGTTGCAAGTGTTATTTTTTTGGGACAGCTATCTTGGAATCAGTTTTTTTTCTTCTTTCTAGCATCAGTCCAAGGGTTTGTTTCTTTTATTCTTTTAAGAGTAGGGGCTATCCATTCCATTTCTTCTGGGATAGACACTAAGTTGTTGTTTTTGATGAATAAAGTAGTTTCTTCTAAGCCATTAAAGGTTCTCATCTCATTGGCAAAAAGTATTTTTATCTTGGCTGGAAAGGCCAGCTGTGCTTTAATGTTGTTTCAACAGGTTTATTATTGGTCAGACTTTTTTCCTTTGTTCTAGTATTCTGGAAGAATAATCATTGTCAAGTTTTATCAGGCTTTGATTGTATTTTAAGGGTGATTTTCTCCAAGCAGATTTTAATATTAGTTCCTTGTCCAGAAATTAAAGAAATTTTATAACTATGGATCTAGGTGGAGTATTTTTGGGTTAGAAAAGGTTTCCTCACTGCTCTATGCTCCCTTTCAATTCCAAATGAAAGTCCCTCTTTCAAGTCTAAAAATTCAGGAATCCAGGTTTATTAAGAATGAAATAATGTCTTCTCCTTCAGTGTTTTCAGACAGGCCAAATACTTATGTTGTTTCTCCTTTCCCTGTTTTCTAAGTCATCTATTTTGTTAAGCAGCCATGTATTCTGTTTAAGCAGAAATTCTTTTTGAAATTTTTCTTGAGTCTCCCTTCAATGTCATTTAGAGAAGTCTCTGTATTTGTTATTTTTGTATGGTGTTGCTGTAACTATATTTGTTATTTTTGTATGGTCCTGCTGTAATAGTTCTTTAAGAGTATCAGTCTGTTTTTGAGAATTTAATTTAAGGTTTTCTAAGTCATTTTTAAAGCCATCCATCTTCAAAGATAGTTCCAGTAAAGTAACTGTTATCAATTGCAGTTCTTTTTTCAAAGCAGCATCTGGATGAGAATTCCTTGAGTTTTTCATATTCAGTGACTCAATATATCTCCAAGTTACATGACAGAAAAAGTTTGTATATCTCCACCAAAATTGATATTTATGTAGTTTAGTTTATCTATAGAATTCTGACATTTTAAACTTGAAAATAATACAATTTTCATATAGCATTATACTAGTTTATGGAGCTCTCAAAATTCACTGCTCTCATTTGGCCATCTAGGCTCTGCCCCCTCCATACTATATTTAATTTCCATAATGTTTCTGTTTGTTCTCATTCTTCCTTAGTCAAACATCTCACATCCTCTAATATTATAATTAAGCAATAACCGATGACGTGGTGTGGTATATTATAGCAATAACTCACGCCTGGGTGTGGGTAATGCTGGATTTACCCACAGTTGGCGTGGTTTGGTCACGAGGGTGAAACCCGAGGGACCAAACAAAGCCAACTGTGGGTAAATCCAGCATAACCCACACCCAGAAGTGGGTTATTGCTATTATACAATGACATTATTTAAGAAAAAAAATAATTAATTTTCTTAAATAATGGCATTGTATAATGCCTCCTTGCTGCCCTTTCACAGCTGTCTGATATTCTGTGGCAGTTCTGATGTACTGCGCATGCCTACGCAGTACATCAGAGCTGTGGGCAAAAGCAACGGAGAAAGCAAGATCTCCGTTGCTTTTTACTGTTTTGCTATGTTAAATGGGTTTAACATAGCGAGACAGCTTTAAAATAAGCAACGGAGAATCTCCGTTGCTTATTTTAAAGCTGTCTCACTATGTTGAACCCATTTAACATAGCGAGACAGTTTTGAAAAAAGCAACGGAGAAAGCAAGATCTCCATTGCTTTTTACACACTGTGTCGCTATGTTAAAGGAGTTTAACATAGCGAGACAGCTTTAAAAAGTGTTTTAAAAAAGACTAAAATTATTTGACTGTCTTTTTCTTAATGAAATGATTTATTACTACCGATTTCATTTCTTCTTTCCTTTTAAATTGCTGACTTGTATTTTTATTTTTTGCTCCCTCTCGCCCTCTTTCTGGAAGAACTTTTCCTTTTTACTACTTTCCATTTTATAACTTCTTTATCACTAATTTCAGAGTTGACTTCACGTCTCTTTTCCTGTTATTATGTCAGTGTTATTTTTGTATGTGTTTAATATATCAGTTACAGTTTTTTCACTCACTTTTTTCTTCTATCAGTTGTGTCTGTCCTCCCTGTGCATTCTGCTGTATAATAACTCCAACTATTGCAATCTCTTCTTCTTGTTTTTCTTTACAATCCATCCACAAATGCCCCATTTGCTTATATTTATAACATTTGCTTATATTTATAACATTTTATCTCACATTGTTTTGCATTTTGACCAAACTCTCCACATACATTAATTTTTTCTGTTGATAAATATTTATGAAATGTCCCTCTCATTACCACAAAAAACCCATGTTTTCATTTGTCCCTAATATTTTACTACAGCCTTGTCTCCTTCAGTATTTATCATACTTAGGTAGTGTACAACGCTTATCATTTTCCAACTTTAATATAACGTTACAGTCTCATTCCCCAGTCCATAGCCCTCTTTTGTCAAAAACTATTGGAATGTCATTAACTTCTTTAAAAGAATTTAGATAATCTTTTGCATAATCTTTTACAGAGCCTTTGTCTGTTTCTGTCCTGAAATCTATATGTACTTTTTTCTGTGTTTCATGATAAGCAGTCTTAATAACATATTTGTTTATAGAATAAATGTCTTTTCTCTTTTCATATAGTGTTGAAACAGTTTCAAAGACAATGTCACAATATGATATTTTTCATCATTATAAAGGCGCTTACCTTGTGTCTTGATAACTAAAGGCACTGTGTCCCAAAATTTCATACCTGTCTATCTACTAATATTCTTTGTTCTGAATGGGAACGATATGGTTCTTTTTTTTCTTTTACTTCCATCCTTCTCCCTTCCCCTCCCTTTTCTTTCAGTCCTTGAAGCACTTCTGCAAGTGTCTTCTTTTTTATATTCTGCACTTCATCACTTTGAATTTTCAACTGCCTTCCACATAACTCCACTCAAAATGTCTTTAACTGAAGGATCACCTTCCTTCACTTTGAATCTTTCCTTCCCCCTACTGCCATCAGCTAGGCATTTCTCCTCATTTCAAGGGTCAACTATCTTCAGTTGCAGTGACATACTAGTGCTAGCCTTACCACCACTAGTAGACTCCATATCCATGCTTGCTTCTCCGAGCTGCCTATGTGCTCTTACCAGAAGTAGGAAGCACCATGTTTAACTCAGACCTACTCATTCTTCTGACAAGTAGGGGAACTTCAAGAAAAACAACGAACCAGTGAAAATCACACTTTATTTTCTCTCTCTAGTGCCTTGGCTCACCAAAAAGCCTTCAAGGAGTAACAAATCACATAAATCCAAAGAATATATAGCACTACCAAAGTCAATTATTCAATTAAAATATTCAATTAAATAAAAAACTCATTATGTACTTAAAAAAACAGCGTATAAAATCAAACTTTTCTAACAGCATTCAGTATTTAACCCTACAGGACTCAATGTATTATATTTTAGAATAAAAATCATTTCTTTCTTTAAGAGAATATTTTTTATTCTACTCTCACTAGATTAATTTATAATAATCTGCTCTAAAATAGTAACCTTCAGACTATCACATTCCCCATTATGAAACTCAATAAAATGTCAAGCTAAAGGGCTTTCTATTTTATTTACTCTTATGTCCCTTAAATGCTCTAAAATTCTAACTTTAAACATTCTTTTAGTTTGACCCACATAAAACTTGTCACAATTACATTGAATAGCATATATTACATACTCCATTGTGCAATTAAAATAACCATTAGGTTTAAAAGTAGGGGAACTTCCCTGATGCCTTGATCAAAATTTCACTAGGAGTATAAACACCACCTTGGGGCTTACCTGAAAAAATACCACTAGCATAGTGCAACTAATCTGGTCAATAAAATGATGAAGATGATGATGATGATGATGATGATAAAATGAGGACATCATAGTAGAAGCCAAAGTTGCTTCAATTGCAGAGAAGGTTAAAGAGAACAGATTACTGTGGGTCAAACACATGTTCAAGAACAGAGAATGTGGTTGATGAGGAAGATATAGGACAGACATGATGAAACCAAGAGGAAATGAGAACATCCACCAAAAGGATGGATGGACTGTGTTAGAGAAGACCTGTGACAGTTTGGCATGTCTGTTGAAGGTATGAGAGTGGCATTGAATAAAGAAAGATGACACTGTATGTGATTAGTGTTATACTGCATGTTATTACTATTACTGCAACTATGTATAGGATGTAACTGTGTGTATAGGATGTAACTGTATATGATCAGTGTTGCACTATATGTTATTACTGTTTTATTACTGTTACTGTGACTGTGTATGATGTAACTGTATGTGATTACTGTTACACTGTATGTTATTACTGTTACTATGACTATCCGTAGAATGTAACAGTATGTGCTTACTGTTACACTGTATGTTATTACTGTTACTGTGTCTACGTATAGGATGTAACTGTATGTGATTACTGTTACACTGTATGCTATTATTATAGAATGAAACTGTATGTGATTGCTGTTAAACTGTATGTTAATACTATTACTGCGACTATGCATAGGATGTTACTGTTATACTGTTATTTTATTACTGTTACTGTGACAATGTGTATGATGTAATTGTATGTGATTACTGTTACACTGTATGTTATTACTGTTACTGTGACTATGTATAGGATGTAATTGTATGTGATTACTGATACACAGTATGTTATTACTGTTACTGTGACTATCCGTAGAATGTAACAGTATGTGATTACTGTTACACTGTATGTTATTACTGTTACTGTGTCTATGTATAGGATGTAACTGTATGTGATTACTGTTACATTGTATGCTATTACTGTTACTGTGACTATGTACAGGATGAAATTGTGTTGTGGTTACTGATACACTGTGTGTTATTACTGTTACTGCAACTATGTATAGGATGTAACTGTATGTGATTATTGTTACACTGTATGTTATTACTGTTAGTGTGACTACGTATAGGATGAAACTGTGCTGCGGTTACTGTTACACTTGTTATTACTGTTACTGTGGTTATGTATAGGATGCAACTGCATGTAATTACTGTTACACTGTATGTATTACTGTTACTCTGAAAATGTATAGGATGAAACTGCATGCATAGGATGTAAGTGTATGTGATTACTGTTACACTGTATGTTATTACTGTTACTGTGACTATGTACAATATGCAACTGTATGTGATTACTGTTATACTGTATGTTATTACTGTTACTGTGACTATGCATAGGATATAACTGTGTTGTGATTACTGTTATGCTGTATGTTATTACTGTTACTGTGACTATGTATAGGATGTAACGGCATGTAGAGAATGTACTCGTATATGATCACTGTTACATTGTATGTTATTACTGTTACTGTGACTAAATATAGGATGTAACTGCATGTAAAGGATGTACTTGTATATAATCACTGTTACACTGTGTGTTATTACTGTTACTGTGACTATGTATAGGATGCAACTGAAAAAAATATTTTAATTTGTGTGGTCTGCTTCTATGTTGGGCTGGATCCAAAGTCTTCTTAAGACATAAAGTCTTGCTGTGCTGTTTACTGCTGAAATCAAAGTCACAGAGCTTTGCATGACTCCATCTGTAGTCTGTTTAAAGCACCAAACCTTTCAAATTGCACACTGATAAAGAAATATATTTTGCAGCTATAAGCACAGTTACAGATAACTTATTTTATAACAAATGACACATACTCTTTCTGTCAGATTGTAGCATATATTTACAAAGTTTTCCTTCATTATAGATATGAATGATGACTTCTACAAAATACCTCTCTCTGTCCCTCTCTCAGATAACTGAACTACTACAATTGTTATATAGAGTTCTAGTCACGCACATAGGTTTTGTTATTTCCTCTTGGTATCATTTTTTTTTGGCCTTTTGTGAGAAGTCACATAATGTCTGTTTTTAGACTTTTCTATTGTCCTTTTGTGATTTACTTGTAAGCACTTTTGCTGATGTGAGGATGCCATTAACAGAAATCTGAAAGGAAACATCTGTACAAGCTGTTCCTATTGAAAAAAAACATCACATATTGCTGAGTTTAGATATTTGTTCTGCAAACATGAGAAAAGCATGTGCACTTGATTTCCAATATTGCTTTGTTAGGCTTTTCTGATGCTGTGAAGAGAAGACTGTTATACATATAGTATGAATGTCCATTTTACATTGCTAATCTCTATACATATATTCAAGCAAACTTTTTATTCTATGCTTTATCTTTCAGCATATTTACAACATAATTAATTTCAGCCTTATATTCTTAATCTCTAACAATTCCCTCTTTTTTTAAACATACTCAAAACACTTTATACTGATATGTATTTTTTTGATCACATTATATAGAAAACACATTAAGAAACAAAACCTTTAGTCTTCTTTTGATACAAGTCAAAATGCAATTTTACATGGTTAATACAATTATATCAAGTATTACTACTAAAACTGAATGTATTTAACAACTTTTTCTTTTGCAGACCATTCTGTGAAAATATTTCATAAATAATGAGATGTGTCTGCTTTAATTTTATTTTTTAACTTGATTAATTTATTCTTTTGCAATTACAGAATTTAATTTATGACCTAGAACTGTTCCATTAACTCTATGCAACTCTTGAATTAACTATAAGAGACAAGAACCATGTGCTACTGCAAGCATTTATACACTGCTGAAAATATACAGTTTCAGTGCCATTTTAACCATAACATTGTGGTCATGTCTCTGAACTACTCATTAACATCTTGGTAAAGTACTGAACTGGGCTTAGATAATAAATATTTTAATGCAATTATTTCAGTATATTTAATTCTTGAGGATTAAAAAAAATATGATTTATACACTAGAGAATGCTATTAGTCCATTAACTGTATGAGTACAATATTTTAATATAATTTTCCTCTAACTCGGGTAAAACCAGTGATATTACAACTTGACAAATTACTTTTGAACTTATTACAATGTATCCTGTACAGTATGTATTTACACAGATTGTTTGCTATTCATGCATTTCATTCTAGTAGGTACCCAGGACTAATTTTTTTCAAACATGTTTTTTTTTACACATATTCATTGCTAGAGATTAATTTTATTTGCACTGAATTCTTCTGCATTTGTACTACAAAGACTATCATTTGTACTGAATTCTTCTGCATTTGTACATACAAAGACCATCATTTGTATTGAATTCTTCTGCATTTGTACATACAAAGACTGTAAAGTGCATTTAGTCTAATCTTACAAATTTAATAACATTAATATTAAGCAAAATCTTGGAAAATTGTTATGTCTCTTTAGAAATATCTAGTGGAACTGACACCAAAGGCATACATCCTGTTATTTTAAACTACATACTCAGCAATTAAAACATTCATGCTTTTTTTATACCAACATTGTTTTGCTAAAAACATATTAAAAATAGTGATAATTTTTGCTATTAGAAACATTTATGCATTTTGCATATCTTTATTCTCTCTTGTATAGCTTTAATAAAGCAATTTTAAACCCATCTCTTGTATAGCTTTGCAGTTTAACATGTTGCAAATACAATTTAATACTAAACAATACAATAATAACTAGCATAAAATATCTTGGACTTTCAGATTTAATCTGTTTACCAGTATTTGTATTTCTAATGCACTAATACCTGTTTTTTCCTTCCCCCCTAAAAGAGTATTGTCAAGAAGAAATGAAATATTTCTTCCTGTAGCTGTATTTCAGACCCTTGTGCATTACTGCTTATATAGTCAGTGTAAAACTGAGAGAGTACCCTTCCCCCTGTAGTATTGCACTATTGGTTATCTGCTTTATGCTGTGAGAATAAAATGTATGTCAGCCCAATACTTTGGTTATACATTTACTTTATTAGGTTACTAATAAACTATGGACTTTTATCTGATTTGATAATTTTTATAAAGCTTTTGCTGTTTATTACCACTAGTAGTTATTTGTACCCTTCTGCATAATTTATTTGAACTGTATGTATACTATAGCCCATCTGCTGGTTATAACATTTACTTGCAAACAGATTATCAAGGGCATGGTTGCACAATTGTGATATTTTATTACAATTACCAAATAGTGTTGCATGTAAACATTTTAACAATTATGTTTTAATAACAATGATGCTTTAGAAAAACTCAAGCTACTTCTCTGGCAATCAGTCTTGTTGTTTATTTTATCTTTTAAACATTTCCTGTAACTATTTATCCAGTCTAGGAAGGTCTGAGCTCACATTTTATACTTTATAAACTATATTTAATTCTTTTGGCATTTTTCCTTTAATTTGATCGTGATTTGCATAACTATGCATTTATACAACATAAACAGACATAACTGAACATTTTATGGACCAGACATTATTTTACAATTAGCTTACATGGATTTCAGTATTTTTTTATTTATTTAACTGCTCTGCCATTCATTTTACAAAAACTGTTTAACTAATTCCATCCATGATTTTATTTTTTTTAAATTGTCTATCAGAGCTTTAACTGTTTGGTGTGGTGTTACTATACAATTATAAAAAATAGTAAAAAGCAAAATAGATATTGGCTTAACTAACAAATGTTTATATTTATATTATTTATATTTGCTGTTGTCTGCTTTTTATTCTTGTGCATTGTACTTCAGATAAAAAGAAAATACATGCATGTCTTGAGACTTTAAATCTTTACTGTTATTAACTATTTTTATTTGATTCTTATACACTAAAACTGTTGCGTACCTTTTGACTATGCTATTAGAACAGCAGTTATATGCTCTACTTTACTGTAGTACTGATAAATATCTTGCTTTAATTGAATGGAAATTTTAAACATTTGAGAATGATTTGTCCAGATTTTACCATCCTACCATGTATGCTTAACCATTTTCAAAACACAAACATATTATAAAATATATTTCATTTGCACAGATTAGCTGTGTATGTAGGAAGTCCCCAGTCTCTGTCAGTTCAGCTAATTTATTTCCTTTATTCTGCAACTGCTGTTGAAGAGTTTCCTGTAATTTTGCATGGTCTTTCTGATATTTTCAGTAACCTGTTCTGCTGAATTTGAAACTCCTATGCACTTTTCCAAATATGTATGTATAACTTGTCTAAGCTTCCTGAACTCATTGTGTCTGTCTCTTAGAAGTTTATTACATTCTTTTGTAACAAAATGCACTAGAGGTTATGTTACACTGCATGTATTACTGTTACTCTGAAAATGTATATGATGAAACTGTATGCATAGGATGAAAGTGTATGTGATTACTGTTACACTGTATGTTATTACTGTTACTGTGACTATGTACAAGATGTAACTGTATGTGATTACTGTTATACTGTATGTTATTACTATTACTGTGGCTATGTATAGGATGTAACTGTGTTGTTATTACTGTTATACTGTATGTTATTACTGTTACTGTGACTATCCATAGAATGTAACAGTATGTGATTACTGTTACACTGTATGTTATTACTGTTACTGTGACTATGCATAGGATCTAACTGTATGTGATTGCTCTCATACTGTATGCTATTACTGTTACTGTGACTATGTAGAGGATGTAACTGTATGTGATTATTGTTATACTGTATGTTATTAGTGTTACTGTGATTATGTATAGAATGTAACTGTATGTGATCACTGTTACACTGTGTGTTATTACTGTTGCTGTGACTATGTATTTAACTGTATGTATAGAATATAACTGTATGTGATTACTGTTATACTGTATGTTGTTACTGTTTCTGTGACTATGTATAGCATGTAATTGTATGTGATTACTGTTATAATGTATGTCATTACAGTTACTGTGACTATGTGTAGGATGTAACTGTCTGTGACTACTGTTACAGTATGCTATTACTGTTACTATGACTATGTATAGGGCGAAACTGTGCTGCCATTACTGTTATACTGTATGGTTTTACTGCTCCTGTGACTATGTATAAGATGAAACTGTGTTGTGATTACTGCTATACTGTATGTCATTACTGTTACTGTGACTATGTAGAGGACAAAACTGCGCTATGATTACTGTTATACTGTATGTTATTACTGTTACTGTGACTATGTATAGGCTGTAACTGTATGTGATTAGTGTTATACTGTATATTACTGTTACTGTGACTATTTATAGGATGTAACTATATGTGATTACTTTTACACTGTTTATTACTGTTACTGTGACTATGTGTAGGATGTAACTGTATGTGATTACTGTTATACTGTATGTTATTACTGATAATGTGACTATTTATAGGATGTAACTGTATGTGTTGTGGTTACTCTTACAATGTGTGTTGTTACTGTTACTTTGACTATGTAAAGATCTAACTGTATGTAATTACTGTTATACTGTATGTTATTACTCTTATTGTTACTATGCATAGGATGAAATTGTGTTGTGGTTACTGTTACACTGTGTGTTATTACTGTTATTGTGATTATATATAGGATGAAACTGTGTTGTGATTACTGTTCTACTGTGTGTTATTACTGTTTCTGAGACTATGGATAGGATGTAACTGTATGTGATTACTGTTATACTGTATGTTATTACTGTTTCTGTGACTATGTATAGCATGAAATTGCATGTGATTCCTGCTATAATGTATGTTATTACTGTTACTGTGACTATGTATAGGGTGTAACTGTATGTATAGGATGTAACTGTATGTGATTACTTATATACTGTATGTCATTACTGTTTCTGTGACTATGTGTAGCATGAAATTGTATGTGACCACTGTTATAATGTATGTTATTACTGTTACTGTGACTATGTATTTAACTGTATGTATAGGATATAACTGTGTGTGATTACTGTTATACTGTATGTTGTTACTGTTTCTGTGACTATGTATAGCATGTAATTGTATGTGATTACACATACTGTATGTTATTACTCTTATTGTTACTATGCATAGGATTAAATTGTGTTGTGGTTACTGTTACACTGTGTGTTATTACTGTTACTGTGATTATGTATAGGATTAAACTGTGTTGTGATTACTGTTATACTGTGTGTTATTACTGTTTCTGAGACTATGGATAGGATGTAACTGTATGTGATTACTGTTATACTGTATGTTATTACTGTTACTGCGACTATGTATAGGATGAAACCATGTTGTAGCAACTGATTGTATGTTATTAGTGTTACTGTGTCTATGTACAGGATGTAACTGTATGTGATCACTGTTACACTGTATGTTATTACTGTTACTGTGACTATGTACAGGATTTAACTGTATGTATAGGATATAACTGTATGTGATTACTGTTATACTGTATGTTATAATGTGACTACATACAGGATGTAACTGTATGTCATTGGTGTTACACTGTATGTTATTACTGTTACTGTGGGATGTAACTGTACGCGATCACTGTTATACTTTATGTCATTACTGTTACTGTGACTATGTAAAGGATGAATATGTATGTATAGGATATAACTGTATGTGATTACTGTTATATTGTATGCCATTACTGTTTCTGTGACAATGTGTAGGATGTAATTGTATGTGATTACTGTTATACTGTATGTTATTATAGTTACTGTGACTATGTATAGGACAAAACTGTGCTGTGATTACTGTTATACTGTATGTTATTACTATTA
Source organism: Protopterus annectens (assembly GCF_019279795.1). Lineage (NCBI taxonomy): Eukaryota > Metazoa > Chordata > Ceratodontiformes > Protopteridae > Protopterus > Protopterus annectens. Next base: position 1,559,002,519 of record NC_056726.1, read on the forward strand.
CTTTGACTATGTATAGGCTGTAACTATATGTGACTAGTATAACACTGTATGCTATTACTGTTACTACGACTATTTATAGGATGAAACTGTGTTGTGATTACTGTTACACTGTACGCTATTACTGCTACTGTGACTATGTATAGGATGAAACTGTGTTGTGATTACTGCTATACTGTATGTCATTACTGTTACTGTGATTATGTATAGGACAAAACTGTGTTATGATTACTGTTATACTGATGGTATTACTGTTACTGTAACTATACATAGGTTGTAACTGTATGTGACTACTTTTACACTGTATGTTATTACTGTTATTGTGACAATGTATAGGATAAAACTGTGTTGTGGTTACTGTTACACTGTATGTTATCACTGTTACTGTGACTATGTATAGGATGTAACTGTATGTGATTACTGTTATACTGTATGTTATTACTGTTATTGTGACTATGCATAGGATGAAACCGTGTTGTGATTACTGTTATACCATATGTTATTACTGTTTCTGAGACTACTGATAGGATGTAACTGTATGTGATTACTGTTATAGGTTCATAGGTTCATAGGTTTATACTAGGCTATCTGCCCTAAGGCATTTATAAGCCTAGCCCAAATTTTTGTGGCTTATGCCACCCCTTATATGAAAAAATACTGTGCCCATTAGTTTGTTGTGCTTCTGTCCAGCAGTGACACAGAGATGATTCCCGGGGTAAACCTACGATCTCCCATCCACAGGTCTAGATTTCTCTTGAACAGAGTCAGCGAGGTGCTCTGCCTCACATGGACCGGGATTTTATTCCACAGCATAGGGAGTCTCTGAGTGATAAATCTATCCCTCCAGCACGTCCTATTTATATCCGTGCTAAGGTTTAAGTCGCTTGCTCTAGTGACTGTAAGTTATTACTGTTACTGTGATGATGTATAGGATGTAACTGCATGTATAGGATGTAACTGTATATGATCATTGTTACACTGTATATTACTTTTACTGTATGTATAGGATGTAACTGTATGTATAGATTATAACTATATGTGATTACTGTTATAATGCATGTTATTTCTGTTACTGTGACTATGTATAGGATGTAACTGTATGTGATTACTGTTATAAAGTATGTTATTACTGTTACTGTGACTATGCATAGGATGAAACCGTGTTGTATTTACTGTTTGTATGTTATTAGTGTTACTGTGATTATGTATAGGATGTAACTATATGTGATCACTGTTACAATGTATGTTATTACTGTTACTATGACTACGTATAGGATGAATCTGTACGTATTGGATATAATCGTGTGTGAATACTGTTATTCTGTATGTTATTACTGTTACAATGACTATGTATAAGATGTAACTGTATGTTTACAATATAACTATAAGTGATTACAGTACTATATGTTATTACTGTTACTGTGATTATGTATAGGATAGAATTGTATGTGATTACTGTAATACTGTAAGTTATTACTGTCACTGTGACTATGTATAGGATGTAAATGTATGTGATTACTGTTACACTGTACGTTATTACTGTTACTGTGACAATGTATAGTTTCACAGTTTCATAGGTGTGCACTAAGCTAATGGCCCTGGAGCCTTTACAAGCCTAGCCGAACAAAATTGCCCAGGTACTGTGCCACCTAATGTTAGTTCACAGTGCCCATATCCAGTAGGGCAACTGGAATGATCCCTGGAGTGGACTTTCTGCTAGCCATCCACTCATCAAGATTTCTCTTGAAAAGGGCCAGCGAAATGGTCTGCTTGACATGAATAGGAAGCTTATTCCAGAGTATGGGCAGTCTTTGGGAGATGAACCTGTCCCTCTAGCATGTTCTGTTAATTGTGGTGATGAAGTTGTGATCTCTAGAGCATGTGGCATGAGGGGTGGTTGGGATTTCTTTAGGTGTAGCATTTCAAATAGGGCTGGGTCAGACATGGCTTTGTAATTCAAGCAGAGACCACCACTAAGTAGATGATAAGAGACTGAGAACAGCCGAAGTTTCTTGAGTCTGTCCATGTAGGACATGTGTTTAAGGCCTATGATCCTTTTTGTGAGGTACTTTTGTGGCCTCTCCAGCTGTTGTAATTGTCTGGTCAGGTACATGCCAAACAGGGTGTTATATTCGATGACTGGTCTATTGAGGGATGAGTAGAGAGGGATGATGACCTCTTTCTTCCTGGATGTGATACCTTTGGTTATAAAATGTGCCTCGTAGAAGGAGTTTCTGACCACAGTGGCAATGTGGTGGTGGAAGGTGAGGTGGCTGTCAACCTGGGTGCCCAGATCTCTTATGACCCCTTCAGTATTCAGTGGGCTCCCATCAATGTGGTAATTCGTGGGAACTGATTTTTTTCCGAAAGGGATGATATCACATTTTTTGGTGTCAAGCTTCAGGCCATGGTTCCGGCACCAGTCATTGTTCTCAGACAGACCCTTTTGTAGGATGTCTGTTTCACTTGGGAAGTTGATAATGACTCCTAGGTGCAGTCATCAGTGAACCTGGTCAGCCAGAGTCCTTCTGTGTTGGCCTGGACTTCTGAGAAGTAGATGCCAAACAGGAGAGGGGCATAGGACTGAGTCCTGTGGGACTCCACTCATGACTGGTTGACATGCTGACTTAGAATCTGCAACTTTCACTCTGTGGGTCCTGTCTGTGAGACAAACTGATATTGTGACTATGTATAGGATATAACTGTATACTGTATGTTATTACTGTTACTATGACTATGTATAGGACAAAATTGTATGTGATTACTGCTATACTGTATGTTATTACTGTTACTTTGACTATATATAGGATGTAACTGGATGTGATCACTGTTACACTGTATGTTATCAGTGTTACTGTGACTATGTACAGGATGTTACTGTATGTATAGGATATAAGTGTATGTGATTACTGTTATACTGTATGTTATACTGTGACTACATACAGGATGTAAATGCATGTGATTGGTGTTATACTGTATGTTATTACTGTTACTGTGGGATGTAACTGTACATGATCACTGTTATACTATATGTTATTACTGTTACTGTGACTATGTGTAGGATGAATCTCTATGTATAGGATATAACTGTATGTGATTACTGTTATACTGTATGTTATTACTGTTACTGTGACTATGTATAGGATGTAACAGTATGTGATCACTGTTACACTGTATGTTATTACTGTTACTGTGACTATGTACAGGATGTAACTGTATGTATAGGATATAACTGTATGTGATTACTGTTATACTGTATGTTATAATGTGACTACATACAGGATGTAACTGTATGTGATTACTGTTATACTGTATGTTATTACTGATACTGTGACTATGTATAGGATGTAACTGTATGTGATTAGTCTTATACTGTATGTTATTACTGTTACTGTGACTATGTACAGGATGTAATTGTATGTGATTACTGTTATACAGTATATTATTACTGTTACTGTGACTATGTATAGGATGCAACTGTATGTGATCACTGTTACACTGTATGTTATTACTGTTACTGTGACTATGTACAGGATGTAACTTTATGTATTGGATATAACCACATGTGATTACTGTTATACTGTATGTTGTTACTGTTTCTGTGACTATGTATAGCATGTAATTGTATGCGATCACTGTTACACTATGTTATTACTGTTACTGTGATTATGTATAGGCTGTGACTATATGTGATTAGTGTTATACTGTATGTTATTACTGTTACTGTGACTATGTGCTATACTGTATGTTATTTCTGTTATTCTTAAATGTATTGTGAGATTTTATATTATGTATAATACCTTTTGGAGCTTTTCTGCTTGCATCTCCACTGAAAACGGGCATCTGCCCTGTCAGACTGACCCTGTCAACAAATGTCAAATAAATATATAATATAACATTAATTTTGTAGGTACATGCATACTGAAAAATATTCGTTCTCGCAGTACCCTATCATGTTTTCTTCTGAAATTACATATATTAGTTTGGTAATTACTAAGAAATATTACTATTAATGTATTTGGAAATCATTAACAAAAAACTGAGTATTTATATCTATATTTACATTTCCCATTCATTTGAAGCTGAGTTTGTCTATTACACAGTTTAAGGGCAACCTAGACGAGTGATGAGGTATAGGAAATTTACACCTGACGCAGCACCCATGTCCCTCTTGGACAGAGTTACCTTATAAATGCCCGGCTCTCAATGTCCATTGCGGATACAGGACATCATTATTCTTTCTGTAAAACTTTGCTAGGTTTGGAAAAGCCCACCTGGTCATTAGCCTAGTAAGAATTCTGTGAATCTATGAATCTATGAAATACAGCCGATTTTACAAACATTTGCATGATGAAGAACTTTTACACTCACAGTAGCCCATTTTCTAAAAGTTATTTATGTTTGTTAGTTAAACATGCAAAAAGATTTGCTTTGTTTTTCTTTGTGCATTTGCTTACATATAAAATATGTACATTCATACAAAAATTACAGATTTTATTTTTGTGTATGATAATGTGGTGCTATTGGTACAAATGCATATACATTAGTTTTTAGTGAGCTGACTTTGAGTGTGGTGCATACAGCTGCAGTAATTGTGAATATGGTGAGTATGGTAGTTGGAAGTGAAAATAAATCAAGTTTTAGAGTATGACTGTGCTGACAGAGTGTTGACAGCTTAGTCAAGGTGTTAGAAGAGCAGTGATATTTAAAGTGTTTTGGACTGTAGGCAAATTATTGCTTTATTTCTTTCATCCCTTCATTCTCTGATTGCCTATGTTATCCACATCAAAGTTGTGGGAAAGTTAGAGCTTATTCCAGCTCTTTGTGGCCGTAAGTCAGATAGACTAAACTGGGCAGGGCATCAACCTGTGATAGGCTAAACACATGCACGCACACATATGCACACACACACACACACACACACACACACACACACACACACACACACACACACACACACACACACACACACACACACACACACGCACACACACACACACACACACACACACACACACACACACACACACACACACACACACACACACACACACACACAGTCTGACTCACACATGACAGCCAAACACACACTGGCTAGGCTTGTAAATGCCCTAGGGCAGATAGCCTAGTATGAACCTATGAACACCTATGGGCAGTTTTGAGAATCTCTTGTTCACCTTTGGCATTGTCTTTGGGATGGGAGAGAAAGCCAGAGCATCCAGCAAAATACTAAATAGTGAGGGAGGTAGGAAACTAAATGAGACCAGATTTGGTGCTCATATATATCTAGGATTTGGGATTTTGCAGTGTACCCATCATATCCTGGCTTGTAATTTGGTTTCTGAACCTAGAGTATATATTATCTATATGCGGTAAATGTTAACTTCCTTACGAAACTCTTACACCTAATCTTCCCTGTTGGACATGCTAATCTCTGCCAAAAAGATCACTGGACATTCTATTGTGTGGTTACAACAGAGTAAATGCCATGTTCATTGCTTTTGCTGTGGCTACAGTATAAACTGTTGGTCCAAACCCACAAATCCATAAACTCAGCTGGTGACTCCCTGTTTGCCAACATCATTGGTAAAACTTGGAATTCACTTCCATCTAACCTTACCATCAAACATTCTTTAAGTCTCTTTAAAAAAAGCCTCAAACAGTATTTTAAAGAGCACTGGCTTTGTCCCTGTACCAACCCTGATTAATCACTACTTATTCAATGCCTTATTTAAATTAATATTGTACGCATCTCTTGCTCATAATATCTTGTGGCAACGTGTTGGTTTTGTATACTATTACACATGGTGTATATTGTGAGTACCTACTAGAGGGCTTTGTAAATATGTTTGGCTCATATCTGTTATGTTCTATTTGTGTTATCTGGAGCTTTTCTCCCCAAGCCTCTGCTGAAAATGGACATATATCCAGTCGGACTATCCCTGTCAACAAATGTAAACTAACTAACTAAATAAATAAATAATATGCATGAATGCATGGATTAGATTATATAATTTTCCTGATGATGTTATAGCTCACCTACTGAATGCACCTCTTGATAGAGGCCATTTGTTCTTAGCTGAAATATAAAAGAAAATGGAGGAAACAAAAAAGTTGATGAAAGGAGTCAAACAACTCTTTTTGTTCCCTATCCCTAAGTTGTAAACAAATTACCCTTCCTCCTCTGGCCCATTTCTGAAATCTTTTTAAATCCTCTCAGCAAGAGTCGTCTTAACAACAATGCAAGGGAAAATGGTAGGGAGAGTCAAACAGGAAGAGAGACACATCCCAAGGGCGCTCTTTCAAAAGAAATCTCAGTGACTACTTACACCCACTCCCACCTTGTCAAACTGGCACTTCTTTCCAAACAATAATACAGAATGATTACAGACAACATCTGGCTGACTTATAACAATAACACAATATGGTTACTGACTACAGCTGGCTGGGTTATAATGGTAATACCAAATGGTTACAGACTACAGCTGGCTGGGTTATAACAATAACAATGAATGGTTACAGACTACAGCTGGCTAGGTTATAACGATAATACCAAATAGTTGCAGACTACAGCTGGCTGGGTTATAATGATAACAATGAATGGTTACAGACTACAGCTGGCTGGGTTATAATGGTAACACCAAATGGTTACAGACTACAGCTGGCTGGGTTATAACGATAACACTGAATGGTTACAGACTACAGCTGGCTAGGTTATAATGATAATACCAAATGGTTACAGACTACAGCTGGCTGGGTTATAATGATAACAATGAATGGTTACAGACAACAGCTGGCTGGGTTATAACGATAATACCAAATGGTTACAGACTACAGCTGGCTGGGTTATAATGATAATACAGAATGGTTACAGACTACAGTTGGCTGGGTTATAACGATAACACAATATGGTTACTGACTACAGTTGGCTGCGTTATAACGATAATACAGAATGGTTACAGACTACAGCTGGCTGGGTTATAACGATAATACAGAATGGTTACAGACTACAGCTGGCTGGTTTATAACGATAATATCAAATGGTTACAGACTACAGTTGGCTGGGTTATAACGATAATACAGAATGGTTACAGACTATAGCTGGCTGGGTTATAATGATAATACGGAATGGTTACTGACTACAGCTGATTGGGTTAAAACAATAATACAGAATGGTTACAGACTACAGCTGGTTGGGTTATACTGATAACACCAAATGGTTACAGACTACAGCTGGTTGGGTTAAAACAATAACACTGAATGGTTACAGACTACAGCTGGCTGGGTTATAATGATAATACAGAATGGTTACAGACTACAGCTGGCTGTGATATACTGGTACCACCAAATGGTTACAGACTACAGCTGGCTGGGTTATAACTATAATACCAATGGTTACAGACTACAGCTGGCTGTGTTATAACGATAATACAGAATGGTTACAGACTACAGCTGGCTTGGTTATAACGATAGCACTGAATGGTTACAGACTACAGCTGGCTGGGTTATAACGATAATACAGGATGGTTACAGACTACAGCTGGCTGGGTAATAACAATAAAACAGAATGGTTACAGACTACAGCAGGCTATATAACGATAATACAGAATGGTTATAGACTACAGCTGGCTGGGTTATAACGATAACACTGAATGGTTACAGACTACAGCTGGCTGGATTATAACGATAATACCAAATGGTTACAGACTACAGCTGGCTATATAACGATAATACAGAATGGTTACAGACTACAGCTGGCATCCCCTCTATCTCAACTGTGTATTCCTCTTCCAAAAAAAGCAAATCCATCTGTTTTCTCAAATCCTGTCAGACCTGCTATCCCACGGCATGATAGAACCAGTACCTCCAGCCAAGAAAGCAAAGGCATTTATTAAAGAATACTCCCGGGTCTCAGAAAGGAAGGCATATGGAAACCTGTTTTGGATCTTTCAAAGTTAAGCATCTTTCTTTGGGTCCCAAAATTCAAGCTGCTTACTTTACAAACTCTTTATTTTCTCCTGTTTCTTAAGGCTTTTCTAGTCAAGCTAGACCTCAGGGATGCCTACCTGAACAACCCCATTTCACAAAGAGAACAGACATTACTTAGGATTCTTTACCTTGGGATTGCACTTTCAGTTTTCATATTTGCATTTTGGTCTATCCAAAATTTTATTTTAGCTCCAAGAGTTTTTACAAAGTACCTAGTCCCACCCACAGCCTTTAGCTGACTTCAAAGCATTCATATTTTCCCAAATTTGGACAATTACCACATTTTAGCTCACTCTGTCTAAGACACACTAGCAGCTGCTTAGTTCACCATTCATTTTTTAGTAGATTGGTTCACAGACACCTCTCTATCCTCTGTTCTCCTCTCACGAGGCAAAATATAATTTTTCCATATTCACTTTTTGAATCTGGTCCATTAAAATATGTTTACAGCAAGTGAGTTCCTCAGAATTCTGAATTACATGGCTTCTTCCATCCTGATGGTCTCATTTGCCAGACTACACTTGAGGAAAATCCAGGGTTATCCCAAGGCAGTCTGTGTCCAGCATATTCATCCCGTGTCCTTTCAAACTCCACTGCTCAATGTCATCAGGAAGGAAGTCCTATGGTGTGCCAGTCAGGTCTTCTAAATCAAAGCCTGTCATTTTCCCCCTGCTCCTGCTTATAGGTTCATAGGTTCACAGGTAGGTATTAAGCTATTGGCCCTAGGGCCTATATAAGCCTAGCCAAACAGTACCCTGGCTTTTGCCACCCTTGACAGATATTTTGGACTTTGCATTGTGGTGGTAATCTCTCAAGGTATCAAGGTTTAAGTCATGAGGGAGACTCAGTTCAGGAACTGACATATAAAGCTCAAGAAGATGGTGGCTGTAACCAAAGCTAACAAAGCTCAAAATCAGTTGTGGACCCCTGCGAGTGATAACAGACAACTCCACAGTTATGCAGTATATAAACAAACAAGGGGGAAAAAAGTCATATCCCTGAGCAGACTAGCCATGATTGCCTGGGAACTGGCAATCCAGAACAACCTTATTCTGAAGGCTACATCATACATTCCATAAGAGCAGAGCACAAACCCCTACGTCACGAGATGGGTTTCCAATTGGCTCATGGATAGAACCCACAAGGTGAGAGTTGCAGGCTCTAGGTCTGACTCTAAACCAGTTACAAGTGGCATCCCCCAGGGCTCAGTCCTGGGACCCCTCCTGTTTGGTATATACTTCTCAGAGGTACAGGCAAGCACAGCAGGACTATGGCTGACCAAGTTCATAGACAACTGAAAATTGGGGGCCATAATTGACTCTCCAGCTGATACAGACATCCTCCAGAAGGGTCTCACTGAGATGGATACCTGGAGTCAAAATCATGGCCTCAAGCTAAATGCTAGTGTGGTTTGTCTTCTTTTCTTTTGTTTTAAATGCCAAAAAGTACATAGTCATCCCCTTTGGAAAAAACAAAGTACCCGTGAACTACCACATACGTAGTAGTCCTCTAAATACAAAAAAATACAAAACAATGTAATAAGGGATCTGGGGACCCAAGTAGATAGTAATCTCTCCTTTGATAATCATATTGCCAAGGTGGTTAGAAAATCCTTCTGTGTGGCCCACCTATTCACAAAAGGGTTCACATCTAGAACAAAAGAGGTTATTGCGCCCCTCAACTCATCACTCATCAGACCCATCATAGAGTACAATGCCCCATCTGGGATGTACCTTACAAGACACCTGCAACAGCTGGAAAGACCACAGAAGTACCTCACCAAGGGGATTACTGGCCTCAAAAATATGCCCTATGCAGCCCGACTGAAGAAACTCCAGCTGTACTCGGTTGCATACCGCTTACTCAGAGGTGATGTCTGCCTGACATACAAGGCCATGTCCAACCCAGAATTGATGGACATGCTCCACCTAAAAAAAAAAAAAATTCCCAAGAGCCACACACTCTAGGGATCTAAACCTCACCACAACAATAAATAGGATGTGCTGGAGGGATAGATTCCTGTCCTAGAGACTCCCCATGCTTTGGAACAGGATTCCAATCTACATTAGACAGAGCCCCTCACTAACACTCTTCAAGAGAAACCTTGACGAGTGGATGGGAAACAGAAAATTTACCCTGGGGATCACTGCAGTGGCTCTGCTGGACAGAGGCACAGGAAACTAATGGCTCTGCTGGACAGAGGCACAGGGAACTAATCTAAGGGGGTGGGGAAAGCCAATACATTCTGGCTAGGCTTATAAATGCCCTCAGGCAGATAGCCTTGTACTTACCTATGAACCTATGAACCTAAGAACAGACACTTTGAGCAGATCCAGGATAGAATTTCATGAGTGGATGCTGTACCCAGAGTTCTTACAAGAGACTGTCTACCTGTGAGGAACTCCCCAAGATCTATTTGCCTCTTATCTCACAGACAACTAAAACAGTTCTGTTCCAGTACCTTGCAAAAAGACATGGCAAACATATGGACTTTCTTTCCCATGGATGTAATGTTCCTCTCTGTCTTTTTCACATTTCTTCTGATATCCAAAATTTTTCTAGAGATTAAGACAGATTTACCAAAGATGCTTCTGGTAACTCCCTTTTGAGCCAGGCAATACTGGTTTTCCCTTTTTTATGCATCTGGCCAGGATCAATTACCAAAAACATTTTCACACAGTGGATTTGCTCACATAGGACAAAGTATCCATAATCTACCTGTAGATTTAAAATCTGTACCTGTCTGTATGGATTGTAGCTTTTTTGATCATATTTAGGCAGCTTTTTTAGAGGACGTGCAGGAGATATTAAAGAAGGCTAGAAATTCTGCTACTATAAAATCATACATAGGAAAATGGAAAAGATTTTCAAGTTGCTGTCGTAAACAGAACAAGATCCATCCCAAGAAGGGGCTCTGCTTCTTCAGTACCTCTGAGAATCACTCAGCTAAGGCCTAGAGTCCACTTCTGTAAAGGTACATTACTCAGCTATTTCTGCTGGTCTGCTTTTGGATCCACTTTCTTCCTTATTACAAGGTAAACCATTTTTTAAAAGGGGTTTTACTTATTAGACCACATAGAAAACAAGTAAAAGCTCCATGGGATCTTAATTTTGTACTAGCAAAGTTAGTTATCTCCCCCTGTGAACTGGCAGTCAATTCATCTTTAAAATTTCTCATAAGGAAGACTGTTTGGCTTATGGCTCTGGCTTCTTGGTTATCTGAATTACAGGCTCTTATTTCTACAAAACCTTTTCTGATTTTCTGCAAGAACAGAGTGAGTCTTAGAACCAGCTCTTCCTTTATGCTAAACGTTTCTGAATTTTCTTTCAAGCAGATCATTCATCTCCCTGTATTCTATTCTGATCTCAAAAACAAAGGGAAAAGAACCAGCATTCTTCGAATGTCAATAGACAGTTGAGATTTTACCTGGACAGGATCAAGGTTTTAGGAAATCAAAACAACCTTTTGTTTCCTTTGACAGAAAAAAGAAAGAACAGTTTTAAGATGTCTGTGTCAAGCAATTAAATTTTGCTACTCTCACCATGATAAAATCCCCATTCAGAAAGTAAAACTAACTCTACTAGACCTGTAACTACTTTTAAGGCTTTTTTTTGGAAAGGGATGGGAAGGGATGGACTCTAGTTCTACCCTACAGGCAGCTACTTGGATCTTCTCTATACACCTTTACTAGGCACTATAAGCCAGATTCAGTCTCTAGTTCTAGAACAGGATTTCCAAAAGCTATCTTACAAAGACTTCTAAACTCTGGGACTTCTTCATCAACCCTTTCTTCCTAAGTTACGGCAATCATCACATACAGTTATGGCTACTGGAGCAGAAATCTAATGAGTAACATAGCTCAGTTGTGTAAGTTAAGTTACCATAACATTAGCTGCTTGAATATATCACTGTTGCATTATCAGCACCCCCCCCCCCAACAGCCTTCTCCCTTTTATCTTTGTTTCTTACTCTTTCCAGGCTGGTTCAAGGTACCCTACCTATCTTTGCCCCATCCCCAAATGTGACATGGCAATCTTTTACTGGTTTTGACTGAATTATTGTAGAGCTTTAGGCTTCAGAATCCCCTTTGCACAAGAAAGCTCTGATTTTTGGGGTGTCCATACATCCATCCTCTCATGTTAAGGGTAGACACATGGGGCACTAGGAAGGAGCCCAAAGCTTTGTAGACTGGCTGGGTGTCTAATCCTTGACAGGATAGATCCCATACAATTATAGCTACAATACCAGTGATCTGTTCGAACATCTGCTGTCATACCTCTCAACTGTACAGATTTTTGCAGAATGTCGAGATTTTTGCTTCATATTTTGGGTCCGTTTGTCATAAAATTGTGGTTTTCTGGTAAATTAGTGACCAATCATTAAAGATTGAAGTTAGAAAATAATGACAGACATTTGAGTTTCAGATTTACCCTTCAGAAAATTCATGCTAATGAAAAGCCTGTTACTCTCTCAACTAAGTGTGTAAGAGCAATATTTAAAAATTGTCCCTATTTTTGGACATGTGTCTCACTTTTATTTATGGCTATGTCCAAATTTCTTGCTCTAAAAGGTTGAGAAATATGGCTGTTATGGCAAGTTTTATGCACAACTGCACTTTCTTTGACCAGAAAACTAGTTGAAGAGAGTACAAAACCCTTTCAGGTCCACTATCTTGGGGAAATAGGCACAGAATAAATCAGTTTACTTTAAATAAAAGAGACTGACAGATGAACTACAACATACTGTACTGCAAATCCAGACAAAATAATAAAGGAAAAACAATGACATCAAAGGTAAAATAAATAAAAAGAGAAATGGGCTTTAGGGATGAGCAGACAACCACTGCTGTCCTGCTCTCCAAGCTTTAAGGGAACTGCAAAGAAAATGACAGCACAAGATATTTATATGAGAAGGCAGTAAAACTTAAATGTATTAATAATGCTGTCATGTACTTCAAGTTATGAGCTTCTGGCAGCAGAAAGGAGATGCAATGTTTTGGTCAAGTTTAAAAATTAGGAAAATAAAATAATGTCTAATTAGTTGTTTATGAATTGTAGGTGAGTATACCGATACAAAAGTTAAATGATAATTGTTAGAACTGAAAGTGGGGATGGGGGTATCGGGGATCAGAGGCAATGGTAAGTGATACCAAGAGAAATGTAAATATTAGTATTATAGTTTTTAGGGCATCTAATCATTAGCTACACAAGTTTAACCCTGACCCTAACATTCTGTGACTGTAGAAGTGAGAGTCATCTGAAGGTGGGAAAACAAATGTCCCTTTTTATTCTATAGAAATTATAACACAAACAGTTAATGGCAGGAAAAAAAAAAAAACAGAAAAAAATAAAACAGTTTACAAAACTGTGAATGCCAGATTCCAAATTATGTTCTGTTAGTAACATCAACACAGCAGGATCATGTCTAATAAGTAGTCCAGAAACTTTCTTAGATTCTTTGTTCATCTCAGGGAACTAATTAAAGTTGTTTCTTGCAAGCCCAGGTCCCTCTTCTAATCCATTCACTCTTACCTTAACCATCTACCAATTTCCTGTAACCCCCCTGCTATACAATATATTCTACGTAAACCCCCTGCTATACAATATATTCTACATAAACCCCCCCTGCATACAATATATTCTACGTAAACACCCCTGCTATACAATATGTTCTACGTAAACCCCCCTGCTATACAATATATTCTACGTAAACCCCCCTGCTATACAATATGTTCTACGTAAACCCCCCCCGCTATACAATATATTCTACGTAAACCCCCTGCTATACAATATATTCTACATAAACCCCCCTGCATACAATATATTCTACGTAAACCCCCCTGCTATACAATATATTCTACGTAAACCCCTCTGCTATACAATATATTCTACGTAAACCCCAACGCTATACAATATATTCTACGTAAACCCCCCTGCTATACAATATATTTTACGTAAATGAGGCACAGAAATCTTAGCAATGGAAAGATGGAAAGAATGAAAGAGGAAGAACATCAATAGGTACAACAAACTGCCCTCATGTGCCGCATATCCTGCTGTGATTGTGCAAGGGGCTACTGGACAAACATCTTAAAAAAAGGTGAGAGGATGTTTCTCCTGGGTTTACACAACAGATATCAATCACAGCCTCACACTTCAAATAAAAAAAGATATCCTAAATTTATGTAAAGCTGGGGGTGGGTGACATGGAGGGGTGAACAGCATGAATACAACAGGGAAATAGTAAAGAACACACTGCTCTATATCTGAATATGTTGGTGCATGTTGTCTTGCATAGGAAAGGTATCTGAGGTCCAGAAGCTTGATTTTTTACATTGTTTTATTATAGTGGCTTCTACTTATCTGCCTCCTTAGTGACAAAAGTCAGGACTGAAATGTAAATGTATAGGCCCACTTGTAGCACATATGAAAATGTATTTATTTATTTGTCTTTGTTGACTGGGATCATAGTATGATTATGCAAAGACCATTTTCAGTGTTGGCCCCGGGGAAAAAAAGCTCCATCTAATTATAGCCTAGATGTTATATATACAAGTACAATTTATAATAGCAGACTATATATGCATGTACAATTTACAATGATATAATAAGTTGTCAGTTGTTGTCTATTGCATCATTATATGTACAGGTTTACAGGTGATTAAGCATTATGTCATCAACAACAAATGTATTTGCCAGTCAAGCTACAGAATTACTTTAAAGCATTAACTCCTATAGCATGGGGTGTATCTGGGTAAGCACTTCAAGGAGATACATTTTGAAAGAATATTTAGAGTTGGTAGAGGAGATAAGAAGTTAGAAAATATTTTGGTGAAGTGAGGGAGAGAGAAAGAGGTATGTGTGATTGGAAAGGGAGCAGGTTAGAACGGAGAAGAAAGAAAGGAGGAAAGGCTGAGATATTGGTAGTTAGAGCAGGATTTTAAAATGTTGTAATTTGTCAGTGAGTTTAATGTGTTCTGGGATGGTGTTCTATAGGTTTGAGACAGCAGAAGTAAAGTGAAAGTATGGCTGAGTTTTTTTAATAAGAACTTACTAGCAGAGCTTAGGTCCCTTGGAGTAAGGCAGTTAGGTCCCTTGGAGTAAAGCAATAAGATATATTTAGTGAGGGGCATTTATCTTGGTAGTAAATAGGTGTATATGCAGATACTAATTGTGAATGTTTTAGGACACTATTTATTTTGAGCCAGTTGTCTCTAGGCTTGGCAGTGTTGGGCTTCATGTGTTGAGTTAGTGGCGAACTTAGCAATTTTATTATACCAAGAGGCTAGTTTGGATTCAAGACCGGTATTTATGAGTTTGGATAGGTGATGCATCAAGGAAGGCTGTGAGTAAGGAGGCCGAGGCTGTGCCTGTAAGGTATTGTTTGGCTGTATAGAGGGAGCCTAGTTTCTGATTGGTCTTTTTTATGGTGTAAGATATGGTAGTCAAATTTGAGATTTTTGTCAATGACACTTCCTAGAAGTATAATGTGTGTAACTATTTCAATTTCTATTTCTATTTTAATGCCGTTTGCTGTTGTAATTAGGGAACTAATTAAAGTTGTTTCTTGCAAGCCCAGGTCCCTCTTCTAATCCATTCACTCTTACCTTAACCATCTACCAATTTCCTGTAACCCCCCTGCTATACAATATATTCTACGTAAACCCCCCTGCTATACAATATATTCTGCATAAACCCCCCCCTGCATACAATATATTCTACGTAAACCCCCCTGCTATACAATATGTTCTACGTAAACCCCCCTGCTATACAATATATTCTACGTAAACCCCCCTGCTATACAATATGTTCTACGTAAACCCCCCCCTGCTATACAATATATTCTCGTAAACCCCTGCTATACAATATATTCTACATAAACCCCTGCATACAATATATTCTACGTAAACCCCCCTGCTATACAATATATTCTACGTAAACCCCTCTGCTATACAATATATTCTACGTAAACCCCAACGCTATACAATATATTCTACGTAAACCCCCCTGCTATACAATATATTTTACGTAAATGAGGCACAGAAATCTTAGCAATGGAAAGATGGAAAGAATGAAAGAGGAAGAACATCAATAGGTACAACAAACTGCCCTCATGTGCCGCATATCCTGCTGTGATTGTGCAAGGGGTTACTGGACAAACATCTTAAAAAAAGGTGAGAGGATGTTTCTCCTGGGTTTACACAACAGATATCAATCACAGCCTCACACTTCAAATAAAAAAGATATCCTAAATTTATGTAAAGCTGGGGGTGGGTGACATGGAGGGGTGAACAGCATGAATACAACAGGGAAATAGTAAAGAACACACTGCTCTATATCTGAATATGTTGGTGCATGTTGTCTTGCATAGGAAAGGTATCTGAGGTCCAGAAGCTTGATTTTTTACATTGTTTTATTATAGTGGCTTCTACTTATCTGCCTCCTTAGTGACAAAAGTCAGGACTGAAATGTAAATGTATAGGCCCACTTGTAGCACATATGAAAATGTATTTATTTATTTGTCTTTGTTGACTGGGATCATAGTATGATTATGCAAAGACCATTTTCAGTGTTGGCCCCGGGGAAAAAAGCTCCATCTAATTATAGCCTAGATGTTATATATACAAGTACAATTTATAATAGCAGACTATATATGCATGTACAATTTACAATGATATAATAAGTTGTCAGTTGTTGTCTATTGCATCATTATATGTACAGGTTTACAGGTGATTAAGCATTATGTCATCAACAACAAATGTATTTGCCAGTCAAGCTACAGAATTACTTTAAAGCATTAACTCCTATAGCATGGGGTGTATCTGGGTAAGCACTTCAAGGAGATACATTTTGAAAGAATATTTAGAGTTGGTAGAGGAGATAAGAAGTTAGAAAATATTTTGGTGAAGTGAGGGAGAGAGAAAGAGGTATGTGTGATTGGAAAGGGAGCAGGTTAGAACGGAGAAGAAAGAAAGGAGGAAAGGCTGAGATATTGGTAGTTAGAGCAGGATTTTAAAATGTTGTAATTTGTCAGTGAGTTTAATGTGTTCTGGGATGGTGTTCTATAGGTTTGAGACAGCAGAAGTAAAGTGAAAGTATGGCTGAGTTTTTTTAATAAGAACTTACTAGCAGAGCTTAGGTCCCTTGGAGTAAGGCAGTTAGGTCCCTTGGAGTAAAGCAATAAGATATATTTAGTGAGGGGCATTTATCTTGGTAGTAAATAGGTGTATATGCAGATACTAATTGTGAATGTTTTAGGACACTATTTATTTTGAGCCAGTTGTCTCTAGGCTTGGCAGTGTTGGGCTTCATGTGTTGAGTTAGTGGTGAACTTAGCAATTTTATTATACCAAGAGGCTAGTTTGGATTCAAGACCGGTATTTATGAGTTTAGATAGGTGATGCATCAAGGAAGGCTGTGAGTAAGGAGGCCGAGGCTGTGCCTGTAAGGTATTGTTTGGCTGTATAGAGGGAGCCTAGTTTCTGATTGGTCTTTTTTATGGTGTAAGATATGGTAGTCAAATTTGAGATTTTTGTCAATGACACTTCCTAGAAGTATAATGTGTGTAACTATTTCAATTTCTATTTCTATTTTAATGCCGTTTGCTGTTGTAATTAGGAAAGATTGCTTTTGGTTGTTATATTGCTTTGCGGTGAAGAGCATTAACTTTGTTTTGTTAGGGTTAATGAACAGGTATGCCTTTTTTTAGGTAGTTCTCTATAGAGGTAAAAGACGTTTGAGTAAATCCCTGCCATTTGGAGAGAGTTGGGGATGCACATATTAATGCTGAATTATTGGCGTATTGGGCAATATTTGCATGTTGTATAGCAGTATGGAGTTTATTTATAAAAATATTAAAGAGGAGGGGTCCTATGATTGGACCGTGTGGGATTACTATGGCGTCAGGCTGAAATGGAGAATAATCCTGGTGCCAGTTGACTACTCGTTTTCTTTCACACAGATAGCTAAGGAACCATGTAAGGGAATATTGAGAAAGCCCGATGGAAGCAAGTTCATGGAGTAAATGCTGATGTGATAGTTATGTTAAGTGATTTAGATAAGTGTGAACACACTGTTCACACAAGTTTGCTATTATTTCTAAGCTGATTTATAGTGTTAGTAAAATGCTTATTGGGTTTGGTTTTACTGTCATGGGGTCTAAAACCATGCTGTGTTTTGGAAAGCAGATACTGGAGCTGAGATATTGTATGAGGTTTATGTGGATACACTTTTCAAGGGTTTTGAAAGTGGAGAAAGGATAGCTATGGGTCTATAATTGTTAAAGTCAGTTGATATTTCCAAATTTGTGTAATGGAACAATACGGTTTTGCATCTCTAAATATGAATATTTTTTTAGCATATCCTTGTTTCTGTAAATATGTTTTGCTCATTTCTAATATGAAACTATTAGCCCAGGATGTGCCTGCAAATGGTCCACTGAGATGAGTGCACTATCCCGGCAATCAAATATAAATCAATCAATCAACAGGAATGTTTCCAGATGGCAGGATCATACTGCTTAGATATAGACCTACTTACCAGTATGGAGATGCGGAAAACAATGGCATCAGCAGCTATTTTTAGATATTTTTGTTGGAGTTTGTCACTAGCCAAAGTGGTGTATTTCAATTTAAGTAGAAGATTTTTTTTATAGTAAGGGTAGGCATGGGGCAAAGTTGAAGTGATGGGAAAGATCTGGATTTGTTGATGGGAGAGAAACAGATGTGGCAGGGTTAACATGAACTATGGACAGTATGGTCTGTATAAAGTGGTCATTAAACTGGTAGGAGATTGATTCAGTGCAATTACTGGTTGTAGAGGAAGTAGTGATAGTTTGGCTGGGGAGTAGTAACCTATTTAGGGATGGCCAGAGAAGTTTAGGGTTTTTTGAAATTTGTGCTGAAGGTTATTATACTAGGTTTGTTTATATACTTTTATATGGAGTTTAGCAAAATTTCTTAGGTGTCTAAATACCCGTATTGAGTTTTAAGTCTAATGTTTACAGCTTTCTTTCCATGCTTTGTCACATTCTAACATTAGTTGTTTTGTTTCCTTAGTTAGGCATGGTCTTGGATTTAACTCATTTTAATGCAGACTGAAGCTATATTGTAAAGGATTTTTAGGAAAAGGATATCCACCATCTGCATACCACATACTTCTTTTAGCCAACTTGTTTTATTTTGGACCAACTCACAGTACTAGAAACCAGATTTTGAAAAGTGACTCACAAGATGGTACAAAGAAATTCTATCAGCTTGCAAGACAAATACAAACATTAAGAATATGGTCATCAGACCCCCCCCCCCCTTCGTAAGGGATGCCAGCAACAAATGCTCACCAGTCCCAAGGACATCAAAGGCAGATGGAGGAGGTACTTCCAGGAGCTTCTGAATGAAGAAATCCTAACAGAAGCTGTACAGTCCCAGTCACATCCTACAATGAAAGAAAGAGAAAAGCCCATTCTAGAAGAAGTAAGGACAGCACTAATAAAAATTAAGTCAGGAAAAAGGAACAGACTCAGAGGAAGTCATGGCAGATATGATCAAGATGTATGGAGAGTTAGGGGAGAACTAGATCCTGAGGGTACTCATAGTAGCATGGAGAGACAGGCGTATCCCAGATAACTGGAGACTAAGAATTCTAGTGCCAGTAAGAAAGAACAAAGAGGACATTCACAACTGTAGGCAGCACAGAGGATTCAAACTCCTGTCACACTGCATGAAACTTCTGGAGAGGCTGATTGATAAATGAATATGCAGAGTAGCAGAAAGTAAGATGGGAGATGAGCAGTTCGGATTCAAATCAGGATGCTTCGCGACCACCTGATGTCTGCAGTGAGAGAGATAGTTGAGAAGAAGGTAGAGATGAGGAAAGAGTCCAACTGAGCATTCCTAGACTTGGAGAAAGCATATAACCATGTTCCAAGAAAGCTGATTTGAGCAGTCCTGCGGTGGTTCATAATGACACAAGTACAATATTTGGTCTTGTGATCCGGGTATCCCACCCCCACCTCTGGGCCAGTAATCAAGGAGCCTCAATCTTCACCACTGGCTCCTGTGGGGGATGTTCACTGGGAGGATAACAGGTACCTACACATTGTTTCCAGATGCAGCTCTCTGCATCAAGTGCAATTTCCCTTAAGCCCACACAGAGACCACAGTTAGTCCGGGGCTGGTTTCTCCCTTTTTCTCCAGATCTCCAGTAAGACTCCCCACTGGCACAGCTATAGAGTTGAGATCTCAGCTGAGTGTCCAAGATGAGGCCTCCAGCACCCTCTCTGTCCAGCCAGTGCTTCATGTCCCTGCCCAAGTAACTGGCATACATACTATTTGAGTTTTGATTTACACACACACACACACACACACACACACACACACACACACACACACACACACACACACACACACACACACTCATACCTCTCAACTGTCGAGATTTAAGCAGAATGTCCTCATAAAATTGGTGGTTTTCTGTCAAATCGCTGGAATGATCTGAGGATTAAAGTCAGTATATAATGACATAATTTGAATTTCAGACTTCAAATCCTTCAGAAAATGTATGTTAAAACAAACCATGTTACTCTAGCAACTATCTAAGTTTATAACGGCAATATTTAAAATCCATTCCTATTTTTGGACCTTTGTCCCCATATTTCGTTGGGCTTTGTCCAGATTTCTTGCACTAAGAGGTTGAGAGGTATGACACACACACACACACACACACACACACACACACACACACACACACACACACACACACACACACACACATACCTGAAAAAGGTTGGCACAGGTTTAGTAGCTATGCCCCCTTCTACCCAGACTATAAGGTAGTTATGACTGCCACCACACACTCCTACCCAGCTACCTTAAGGCTCTTCCAAGGGTATCCAACATAACTGTCTTTCAGCTTTTCCCGGTTAGGGATCACCACAGCGGAACTCCGGTCCGCTAATGATTGGCAGTAGATTTTTATGTGCTGGCTTGCCGGGCCTAATGCACAACCTTCAATGAATGCCCATTCATGCATGTCGACACACAGAAGACGCTCTAACTGAGAATCGAATGTGCAATGTCTAACTGTGAGGCGACAACGCTACCGCAGCACCACCACCGCAATCCCAAGGGTTTCCAATATACCGAGTGAAATTAATATTAATACAAATGGTAATATGACCAAGACCAAGTCTATTAGGAACTTCAGCCATGGATAGGGGAATGGAATGCAAAACTAAAGGCACATGGGGTGAAACTGAGTACTGACAAGTCAGTTGTTATGGCAGCAAATTAGGGAAATCAGAAACAGCTGAGAATAGAGATAGAAGGGAAAATAGTGGAACAGGTTCACAGCTTCAACTATCTTGGGGGGGGTGTTTGAGGAGAAGAAAGAATCTGAGGGGCTGTAGCCAACTGGTACAGAGTGTTAGGAGTAGTCTATCATAGAAGAATTTAAAAGAAGCTGAAAAGTAAGGTATACAAAACAGTGGTGCAAGCAGTAGTACTGTATGGTACAGAAACCTGGGCAATAAAGGCAGAGCAGATAAGAAAGTTAGAGGTGATGGAGATGAAGTGCCTGAAATGGCTGGTAGAATGCACAATGTGGGACAGATGAAGAAATGAGGACACAAGAGCAGAAACCAAAGTAGCTCCAATTACAGAAAAAGTCAAAAACAGATTATGGTGGTCCAGGCACACGTGCAGAAAAGCAGAAGACAGTGTAATGAAGAAGATTTTGGACAGACAGAAGGCAAGATGAAACAAAGGTGTCCAGCAAAGAGGTGAATGGATTGTGTGAAAGAAGACCCGCACTAGTCAGGCATGAGTGCTGAAGAAGGTAAGAGAGTGACATTGAATAGAGCAAGATGGAGGCAGTTGATGCAACATCTGACCTCATGTAGAAAATGGGGAAAAAGAGAGCTGCTGCTGCCGATTTTACTTTGAGAGGGCGGGATTTTTTTGGCTTTTTACTTTGTAAGAACTTACTGAACATATGGAAAAACTGCACAAAGTAGCAATATAGGTTATATGTATAAAAATAACATTAATTTTATAGACATTTAAATACTGAAAAACATTTGTTCTTTGGATACTCTATCATGATTTGTTCTGAAATTATTTACAATAGTTTGGTAATCAATTGGAAAGATTACTTTTATGTCTCCTTTTAATTATTAATGAAAAGTTGGGCATTTATATATATATGAAACAACTGATTTTCGAGAAATGTGCATGTTGAGCAACTTTTGCACTCACAGTGGTCCATTTTCTTCTCTTGTCAGAGTTATTCATGTTTATTTTTTGAACATGAAAAAAAGATTTGCTCTGTTCTTTGTCCATTTGCTTGCAGATAAAAGTCATGAAACAAACAAAAATTATAGATTTTATTTTTCTGCTGAATAACGTGGTGATGATGGTACAAATATACACTCATAGGTTCATAGGAGGTTACCAGGCTATTGGCCCTGAGGCCCTTATAAGCCTATGAGAGAAAACACTATACTGGGTACCACACAATAACATCTTTATTTAAACAAAGTAAAAAGGAGAGGTGAGCTTTGCACCTTCGTTGCTTCATCAGACAAAGAATTAACTGTTCAACTGCTTGTTTTATATCACTCTCAGTCAAAAAAATTTTTTCCAATTAGTGACATCATACAACTTTTGAAAATTTAAAGGCATATATGACAAGAATATTGTAAAATACGCATATGAATATAAAATATATATACAAAAATGTAAAATATGTTCATATTTATGCATATCTAATTTAAAACAGTTAAATAATCTCATTAAAAATGCATATATATAAAAAATGCATATAAATAAAATGCATAGTATATTCATATTTATGCATATCTAATTTAAAACAATTAAATAATCTCATAAAAATGCATATATATAATATATATATAAAAAAAATAATGCATAATACAAAATATATAATAAAATAAATATATGTATATATATTTTTTTATTATTTTATGCAAAAAAATAATTGTGTTGAAGGCGTCTAGCTTTAAGAAATGGAACCAGTGATGTACAACCATTTAAGCCTGGATATCTATCAGCATTGAGCTTGATAATCCATCTTTGTTCTCGGCTCTCTGTGAAATTTTCTATATCTCCTCCCCTCATATTTCTATGTATATGTTGTAAAACAAAGAACTTGAAAGAGTGTGAAGGGTCAGTGTTTAAAACATGTTGAGCAAGTGCACTAGTAGTTTTGTTATTTCTGATGTCTCTTATGTGTTCCAATATTCTATCCTTTAAGTTTCTATTTGTTTTTCCTATATAGAAGTCATGACATATTTGGCAGAAACAAAAATAAATAACATCTGTGGTTTTACAGTCTGCATATGAATGAGAGTATAGTGTAAAATTTCTAACAGGATGAATATATGGTGTAGTACTATGAATATGTGTACAAGCAGTACAAGACCTACAAGGAAAAGTACCTTTAAGTCTGGAATTATAGGTAGTTTTTGATGTCTTTATTACACAATTGTTGTTTTAATGTTAGATTATTTCTGAAACTGAAACTAGGTGCATTACCAATGAAAGAATGTAAACAAGGAATCTCATGTAAAATGTGCCAATGTTGTTTAATAATATTAGTATACTGATTAACATTACTAGCATACTGAAAAACCGCTCTAATGCTATTATTTTGTGTATTATTTCTCAAATTACTGCTATCTGACATAATAGAATTAGAAGATTGAAAATCGCTTTACATTTAGAGTCCCTGAGTGTCCAAGCATCAGAAATAGTTCTATCTATTTCATCCATATGATATCCTCTTCTTAAAAATCAGTTTTCAATTTATTCAAAGCTAGTACTGCATCATTATCATTGTTGTGTAATCTTAATGTTCTGTATACCTGCCCCTTGAGCACATTTCTTGGAATGTGTCTAGGATGCATACTGGTTTTGTGAAGGTATGTATTTTTCTTCGTGGGTTTGTGAAAAATTTTGCTGGTAAAACCTGTCAACTCTGATTTGATTATATGTACATCTAAGAAATCAATCTCAGATGTAGAAAATTTGTATGTGAATCTCAGAAAATCAGTAGTTGTATGCAAATAGTTAATAAATAATATAAGCTCAGATATATTGCCTTTCCATAATAAAAAAAACATCATCCACAAAACGTGTATACCATAAAAGCTGACTAATAAATGGATTCTTATCAGAAAAGACATGTGTTTGTTCCCAGAATGTAAGAGATAGATTAGCATAACTATTTGCACATGGTGTGCCCATGGCAACGCCGATCTGTTGCAGAAAGAATTGTTCTTCAAAATATACATTATTTTCCAGAATAATCTCTAACAAACTGCATATAAGTTGTACTTTTTCATTGGTGAAGCAATTATTTCTTGTAAGAAAATTTCTAATCAACAAGCAGTTGAACAGTTAATTCTTCGTCTGATGAAGCAACGAAGGTTGCGAAAGTGCTCACCTCTCCTTTTTACTTTGTTTAAATAAAGACGTTATTGTGTGGTACCCGGTATAGTGTTTTCTCTCATATACTTCTTTTTATATACTGGGTTTTACCTGTATAGCCATTTTGCTTTTTGTTTATTAGTTCCCTTATAAGCCTAGCCAAGAGCTTAGCCCATGTTTAGACAAGTCAGCACCCAAAGCCCCTGTCTAGTAGAGACACAGGTGGAATCCCAGGGGTGTATTTTCTGTTTCCCATCCAGTTATCCAGGTTGTGCTTAAAAAGGGATAATGAGGTGCTCTGCTTGATGTGGAGAGGGAGTCTATTCTACAGATGGGGAGTCTCTGGGACACAAATCTGTCCTGCCAACAAGTCCTATTGATATCACAGACCAGGTTGAGGTCACGCGTATGGCTTGCTCAAGTGGAGCTTGACTTGTGGATATGCAGCAACCCCATCATGGCGGGATCTGAGATTGCTTTATATGCTAAACAGAGGTCACCCCTGAGGAGTCTGTATGAAACTGAGTAGAGGGATAGGCCTTTTAGCCTGTGAGTGTAGGGTAGATGTTTGAGGCCCTGGATTCTCCTGGTGAGGAACCTCTGTGATCTTTCCAGCTGCTGCATATGCTTTGTGAGGTACATGCCAAAGGGGGCATTGTACTCAATAACTGGCCATATAAGGGAAGAATACAGGGATGTTATGACCTCTTTGTCCCTGGATGAAATACCCTTACTTATGAGGTGGGTCATGTAGAAAGCTTTCCGTACAATGGAAGCAACATGGTTGTCAAAAGGCAGGTTGCTATCAACCTGGGTGCCCAAATCCCTCACTACTGATTGTGTACTTAGGACATTGTTATTAATGTGATATGTGGAGACGTCACTCTTCCCAAAGGAGGTGATGGTGCATTTTTTGGCATTCAGCTTGATGCCATTTTTCTGGCATCAGTCATTTGTTTGGGTGAGACCCTCTTGGAGGATGTCCACATCACTTGGGGAACTGATGACCATGCCCAGCTTGCAGTCATCTGCAAACTTGGTCAGCCATAGTCCACTGGTTTTGGCCTGCACCTCAGAGAAGTATATCCTGAATAACAGAGGCCCCAAGACTAATCCCTGGGATACGCCACTCATTACGGGTTGACTGCTTGAGGTGGCTTCCCCTATTTTGATTAGGTGGGTTCTATCAGTGAACCACTTTGCTACCCATCTGGTAACATATGGATTGATGCCTAGTTGAGAGAGTTTATCTAGTATGCCCAAGTGGGGAATAGTGTCAAAGGCTTTGGTCAGGTCAAGGTAGGTGGTGTGCACCATCTTTCCCTCGTCCATGGCTTTGGTGACTGTCTCAAAGAAGTCGACCAGTTTTAACAGACATGACCTCCCCTTGACAAATCCAAACTATATGGGTTCAAGTGTTTGGAGGTTGCCAATGTCCCTGTTAATGAGGTCCATGATAATCTGTTCCATGGTCTTGCAGATCAGGCTAGTTAGGTTAATGAGTCTATAATTTCCTGGATCTGTGGATGCTTCACCTTTGTGTAAAGGGATGACAGTGGCTGTCATCCACTCGGCTGGGACAAAGCCAATACTCAGGCTTTGGTTGAATAGGATGCCTAATGGTGCTGCAAGTTAATGCCTGAGTTCATGTAGGATGCAGCCAAGGATGTTATCGGGTCCCATGGAGGCTGTATTTTTTTGCCTTTGAGAGAGCAGTGATGATCTGTTCCCTAGAGATAAGGGGTGGGGGGCAGGTACTGGGGATGTCCTGATTTACTGATGGGGGAACAGAGGGGAGAGTTTTTCACTGAATCTGTCGGACAGTAGATTGACTATATCTACAGCATTTGTGTATGTAGTGTCCTTGACCACCAGTTCTGAACAGATCTGGGTGCTTCCTTTGAAATTTTGGACATATGTGAAGAAGGCCTTATGACTGTCTCTAGTAGATGTGGCCAATTTGGACTCAAAGTTAGCTTTAGAGGATTTCACTAGTGCTCTTATTTGCTTGCTCAGGGTAAGGAGAGATTGCTTCCAATTGGGCAGCTGCTCCTTTTTGGTCCTGGACAGTAATTTTTTTCCTTTTCTTATATAGTTTGTTTATTGCAGATGTCCACCAGACAGGTTTACTCTTCCTTGCTGAGGATGATTTTGTCCTGTTGGGTATTCCTGATTCAACGCATCTATATAAATACTTGTATAGTACTTTGGTGTCATTCTGGACATTGGTGCCAGTTCCTACAGTGGGAGAAGGGGCTGTGGAGCTGTTTATAGCATCCCTTAGGAGGTTGTAATCAGCTTTGGAGAAGTTTTTTGTTTGGCCCTAGCTAGAGTGGGGTCAGGGGAGATGGTGACTTCGAAAGTGACCGCTTTATGATCGGATCTTACCAGGGAGGATGATACCATGGGGATGCTGCAGTGGTTACTCATGTTAGTTAATACCGAGTCCAAGATATTATCACCTCTTGTGGAGGTATCGACTAGCTGTTCCAAGGCATTTGCATTGATAAAAATCAAGGAATCTCTGGGTATCTGTGTTATGGCATGAGTAGTTTTTCCATTCTATAGTTGGATAATTAAAGCCACCCAGGATCAGGGTAAAAGGTTGAATCTTGATAGATTTGAAGAGGTCCAGATAGGTGGAGTGGGCATCTTGAGTCAAATTTGGGGGCCTGTAGCTAGCTATAATTTGAATAGGGGTCTTGTCAATGGTTAACTGCACCTGGAGTGTTTCCTGTGCATCATACTGTTTGACCAGCCTAGAGGTTTGTGTGACTTTAATACATATTGAAACTCCACCTCCTTTGGCTTTGCTGCCCACAGTTTGGGGTCTGAATGTGTGATAGGATGAGTAACCAGGTAAGGCTGGGGTGCTCTCCGCAGCTTTGAGCCAGGTTTCTGTGACTGCACAAATGTCAGCATCTTCCAGGGTTAAGATTGCTTGCAATGAGTGCAGCTTCATGTTTAGACTCCTAGCGTTTAGCAGCATGACCGTTAATTTGCGTTTTGTTGAAATTTTTATGTTGGTAGTATTGACCTCAAGACTTTTCCTAAAACAGGCACTATGGGGGAGGCAAGGGCCTTTGCAAGAAGCTTGAAGCCCAAGTGAGACAGATGCAGGCCATTTCTAGCAAAGCACCAGGGTCTTTTGATCATATCTTCCCAGGCTGTCAGGCACTAGATCCCCCTGGAATGACACCAGAAATTAAGCCAATTGTTAAAGTCAATCATTTTCTGTTTGTATTGAGGCATCATTCTGGGTGACGGTAGAATGCTGCTTAAGGCTAGGGTCATAACTGCCTGTTACACATATTCAGTGAGCTCAGTCATGTCTCTTTTCATATAGTCCAGGAAGGTATGCCTCATGTCATTTACACCAACATGGACTATGACAGAGTCATAACAGTACCTGTTGTTGAGAGGCTTGGGTGCGTGTGTGATATGGCGGATTCTGGCACCTGACTAACAGCTAACTATGACTTTCTCCTTATCCAGCCCGGTGAGAGGCACATCTGTGTGTCTCACAATGGAGTCTTCTATGACTAATATGTTGGGTTTATGGTTAGGCCTTAGTGGTTGCAAGACACTGGTGTTTGGACTATGCATGGTATGGGGAGTGGAGGGTTGTGGAGTTCTCATGTTTTTGCCTCTGAGGTCTCGTTTGTTTGGGTTTGTTTTAGTTGAGGACCTCCACAAATGTGGGTGTGTGTTGTATAGTTGTGGGTGGTGTTTGAGGTGTAGTGATTGTGTTGACAACCTTCTCAGTGCCAGATGTACCGGCTTGTGAGGGAGAGAGCGTAGACTCTAGCTTCTTTATGTAACTGCATCTCTCACAAATTGTGTTCCTAGGCGGTAGTAGTAGATGGTTCTCCATGTACATGAGGCAGTTGCTACACTGTCTCAGGATGCCCATATCAACCAGGCTGACAGGAGAAATCATAGGAAACTGTACATTCATATTTGTCAGAATCTGAGGAAGAGAGGCCAGGGAGAGCTAAGGGGTAGTCCAAAAGCCCAAGTGCTTAAACCAAAACTAAGAGGCGTAGGATAACACTTAAAATTTAAACAAGCCAAAAGCAGCAGTAATAAATGCAGCAGAGAAGATGCAATTGAACACTTTCGAGAACAAGTAGCAGAAAAACCAAGATGAAGTAATAGAGTTGGAGGAGGAAACACAAATACTGTAAAAGTAGCAAGCAGCTGAATAAAGGTTTTTTAAGTAAAGTGTAAAGGGACAAAGGAGGAACAGAAGATAATTCAAGGTTATGAAACAAAGGGGGTTGGCCTTCTCAAATGTTCTCTTTGTATTAGGTAGAATGAGCTAATGACACTAGACTGGGAGAAGTGTCCCAGATCAAATTTGCAGTAGGGGCAGACAGCTGCAAAGCCACCAAGTATAAGAACAAGATACCAATAGGGATGGAGGGTGGGAAACTATGCTACAGCTACTAGCTACACTATTTTAGGCTGAATATACTACAAAAATGTTTATCACAGCAGAAAAACTGCAGTGAGCTACTAAATAAAAGTGTTAAACAGATAATGGAGCAAGGAGTCCCTAGAGAATGCTTTTAACTGCAAACAAATCAGTTATATGATACACCCCTTGGCAGGAAATCAGAACAAACAAACAGATGCTTAACAAATGGATAAAATTTCCAGTTAATACATTTCACACAGTGAAACTAGCTAAAAAGCTTTACAAACAGTGTGACAGTAACAAATGTGATTTAACAGGCCTGTAAGGCAGACAATTTTAGTACAACCATGAAGATTAGTTTATAGCAATAAAATACAGCAAAAAGTATGCAGCAGACAATAAAAAGTGCTATAAATGGCTAGAATAAGCAATAACTAGTAAAAAATAAGCAAAAAAAAAAAAAAAAACAGGATTCACAGGTGTTTACTGGGCTATCAGCATCACAGGCATTTTAAGCCTAGCCAAGCTTACACCAAGTTTACTAAATATTGCTGACATGTCAGTACCCCAAGGAATTTTATGGTTATGATATAGGCTTGTACACCTCATGTACCCAATAGGGATGTAAGTGTCAAACCAGGGGTACATTTGCAATTTCCTATCAACTGGTCTAAGTTACATTTGAATAGGGTTAGGGATGAACTTTGCTTCACATGGATGGGAAGCTTGTTCCAGAGAAGGGCTACTCTTTGATACACATACCTTATCCTCCAACATGTCCTGTTTACACCACAGACAAGGTATAGGTCCTTATACTGGGTATTTCTGCTGCTACTTCTTTTGTGGATGTGCAACAGATCTATCAGTGTGGGATCAGCTGATGCCTTTTAGGCTAGACATAGACCACTACTCAGCCATCTGTAAGAGATCAAGTACAGAGATAGGGATAGCACTCTGAGATGGTCCCCACAGAAATTGTTGTTTAACCCCTGTATTTTTTTTGTAAGGCACCCTCTGTGGTCTCTCAAACTGTTGTAAGTGCCTGGCCAGGTATATGCTAAGGGGTGCATTGTACTCAATGTTTGGTCTGTGGTCTGATGAGGCCACATGCTCCAGGGATCTAAACCTTGTCATCACAATAGTCAAAACATGCTGGAGGGATAGGTTCCTGACCCAGAGACTCCCCAGACTCTGGAATAGACTGCCCATACATGTCAAGCAGAGGGCCTCTTTGGCCCTCTTCAAAAGGAACCTTGACAATTGGATGGGAGAAAGGAAATTCACCCCGGGGATCAAGTCAGTCACTCTGCTAGACAGGGGTCCAGGAAGTAAATAGTGTGGGAAGAAATAGCCAGGGAATTGTTGTGGCTAGGCATGTATAGGCCCTTGGGCCGATAGCCTAGTACCAACCTATAAACCTATGAGAGTTGAGCATGGTGGAACAGTGACCTCCTTGGACTTGGATTTTATGCCCTTACTTATAAGTCACAGGTGAGGTTACTGTCAACATGCATTCCCATATCCCTGGCCATCAGGTCTCTGTTTATGGGTGTATTTTTAACATGGTAATTTCCAGGAGTGGTCATCTTTCCTAAGGTTACTATTACACAATTTTTCACATTGAGTTTTAGTCCATGGCTCTGGCATTAGTTGTTTGCCTGTGTTAGTCTCTACTGAAGGGTATCTGTGTCTTCATGGGATTCAATGACTATGTTTAGTTTGCAGTCATTTGCAAACTTGATCAGCCAGATGCCTTTGACATTTGCCTTGACATTAGTTTTTACATGATCTGATTTTGAATATGGTGCATACAGCGGCAGTAATTGTGAATACGATGAGTATGGCACTTGTTTTTAATAAATGTACTACATAGATTTTGTTGTTACACACTTGTTTGCTATGCGAGATTTTTATGAACGTATATATTTAGTGGAATGGTTTATTTTGTCACACGATGGATGATTGTTCACGTTAAATTGTTGATTATCTTTACCTCAGGCAATTAAGTTTAAGGACGGGAGCATGTAAATTGGGGTAACTTTACTGATTAATTGCTCTCATGAAGTTCAATGTACTTTGGACGAAAGCTCTCAACTGTTGTCATTAAACCTAGTTTTGTGTTTATAAAAAGAAGATTCTGAGTGAATGATTTCATAGGTTCATATGTTCATAGGTTGGTACTAGGCTATCAGCCCTAGGGCCTATACAAGCCTAGCCATAACAATTCCCTGGCTATTTCTTCCCACATTATTTACTTTCCTGGACCCCTGTCTAGCAGGGCAACTGACGTGATCCCTGGGGTGAATTTCCTTTCTCCCATCCAATCGTCAAGGTTCCTCTTGAAGAGGTCCAAAGAGGCACTCTGCTTGACATGTATGGGCAATCTATTCCAGAGTCTGGGGAGTCTCTGGGTCAGGAACCTATCCTCCAGCATGTTTTGTTTATTGTGATGACAAGGTTTAGATCCCTGGAGCGTGTAGCTCTGAGGGATTGGGATTTCTTTAAGTGTAGCATGTCCAACAGCTCTGGGTTTGACATGGCCTTGTATATTAAGCAGAGATCGCATCTGAGTAGACGATATGCATAGAGTATAGCTGGAGTTTTTAAGGTGGTCAGTGTAGGGCATCTGCTTTAGGCCTGTGATTCTTTTAGTGAGGTATTTCTGAGGCCTTTCCAGTTGTTGCAGATGTCTTGATAGGTACATACCAAATGGGGCGTTGTATTCTATAATGGGTCTAATGAGGGATGAGTACAGTAGGACAATGACCTCCTTTTTTCTGGATGAAAAGCCCTTCATGATGAGGTGTGCCACATAGAAGGATTTCTTGACTGTTGTGGCGATGTGGTTATCGAAGGTGAGACCACTATCCACCTGTGTCCCTAAGTCTCTTATCACACTTTCTGTGTTTAGTGTACTGCCACCTATATGGTAATTCATGGATACATGTTTTTTCCCCAAAGGATAACAATACATTTCTTGGCATTGAGCTTGAGCGCATGGCTCTGGCACCAAGCATCTGTTTCTGTAAGGCCCTTTTGTAGAGTATCCACATCATTTGGGATTCAATAATGGCTCCCAGTTTGCAGTTATCTGCAAACTTTGTTAGCCAGAGTCCCTTAGTGTTGACTTGTACTTCAGAGAAGTAGATGCCAAACAAGAGCGGCCCCAGGACTGAACCCTGAGGTACTCCACTTGTCACTTGTCTGGAGCTGGATTTGGAGTCGGCTACTTTTACAGTGTGGGTTCTATCAGTAAGCCATTTAGCAACCCATTGGGTGACATAGGGATTAATGCCCAACTTAGTAAGTTTATCTATGATTCCAGAGTGGGGGATGGTGTCAAAGGCCTTGGCAAGGTCTAGATAGGCTGTGTAGACCACCTTACGCTTGTCCATGGCTCTGGAGACTGATTCAAAGAAGTCAATCAGGTTCAGGAGACAAGATCGGCTCTTCACAAACACAAACTGGGTGGGGTCCAGTGTTTGAAGGTTGCCAATGTCTTTGTTTATAAGTTCCATGATAATACGCTCCATGGCCTTGCAGATAAGGCTTGTCAGACTGATGGGACGGTAGTTTTCGGGATCCAAGGTGGATCCCCTGTGGATTGGGATAACTGTAGCTCTGCCACTCAGTGGGCACGAAACCTGAGGTGAGGCTATGATTAAACATGACACTTAGGTGAGGTGCCAGTTCATATTGTAGTTCATGTAGTACACAGCCCGGGATGTCATCTGGTCCCATGGATGCTGTATTCTTGGCTTTAGAGAGTGCGTTTGTACCTGTGTGGCAAGTATTACTGGAATTTGGCAATCTTCCAGTATTGAGATGGGCCATTTAGGGGTGAGAGGGGTGAAGTTGGCACTGAATCGATCTGCCAGGATATTGGCAATATCCTTCGGATCAGTATATTTAATGCCATTCTGTTTTAGCTCAGAGCAGATCTGAGCATTGCCATTTAGATTCTTGACATAGTTATAGAATGCTTTGTGGTTGTCTTTGGAATCTTTGGCAATTTTATTTTCGTAACTAGCTTTGGAGGATTTTATGAGGCATCTCAGTTTCTTACTGAGGCTAGTAAGGGAGTTTTTGCATCCTGGGATTTTCCT
The DNA here is from genome assembly GCF_019279795.1 of Protopterus annectens. Lineage (NCBI taxonomy): Eukaryota > Metazoa > Chordata > Ceratodontiformes > Protopteridae > Protopterus > Protopterus annectens. Next base: position 1,559,035,476 of record NC_056726.1, read on the forward strand.
CTTTCTGCAAAAGTTTCTTCCTTTTGTTGTAAAGTTTGTTTATGGCAGGGGACCACCAGATTGGCTTCCTTTTTGGATGAGAGCATTTTGGTTCTATTTGGGATGGCATGATTCATGCATGAGTGGATGTGCTCGTACAGTGCCTTAGTGTAGATTCAGCAGTTGAACTTTCAGTTCCGCCTGCATGGGTGTCATGAAGTTTGTCACTTCTGACTTGAGTAGCATGAAGTTGGCTTTGGAGAAGTTTTTATGGTGGTTTCTTTACTGGGGTGGGGGTGGGATGTGGATGTTAAGGGTGATTAGCTTATGGTCAGACCTGACTAACGAGGGGGTGACCATAGGTATGGAGCATTGATTTCCCATGTTGGTAATGACCAGGTCTAGGATATTGGAGCCCCTGGTGGGACTATGGATTAGTTGATCCAGGGCATTGGAATTTATGAATTCCAAGAACTGCTATGCGCTTCAAGGTGTTGGGACATGAGTAGTTTTCCCAGTTAATGGCAGGATAGTTAAAATCACCCATTATTAGGGTGTTTGGTTCTATCTTAATATTTTCCAGTATGTTTAGAAAGGTGTAGTGAGAATTTTGGGGTATGGTGGGGGATCTGTAGCAAGCTACAATTTGGATTGCAGTCTTACCTAGTGTTAGTTGCACTTGGAGAATTTCAGACACATTGTGTTGACCAACTAGCCTGGTGGTGTGAATATCCTTGGTGAATATTGACACTCCTCCACCTTTAGTGTTTCGGTCCTGGTTTGGTGCGAAAATGTGGTAAGAGTTGTAGCCTGGTATTGCAGGGGTGCTCTCTGGAGCCTTGAACCAGGTCTCGGTTACTGCACAGATATCGATGTTCTCCATTTTTAGGAGTGCCTCGAGAGAGTGCATTTTGAGGTTTAGACTTCTAGCATTGAGTAGCATTACCTTCAGATTTTGCATGCTTGTACCTGTTACGGTGGTGGTTTTGTCCTTTGAAGTTTGCCTAAAAAAGGTACTATAGGGATGGCAAGAGCCTTAGCCAGTAACCTGAATCCCAGGGGCGACAGGTGCAGACCATCTCTGGCAAAGCATCATGGTCTGTCAATCATGTCATCCCAGGCAGACAGATACTGGATCCCCTTTGAATGACACCATAAGCTTAGCCAATTGTTGAAGTCAATCATTTTATCCTTATATTGTGGTATCATTCTGGGTGAAGGCAGGATGCTACTCAGGGCTAGAGTCATACCTGCCTGGGCCACATGATCCGAGAGCTCTTCCATGTCTCTTTTCATGTAGTCCAGGGAGGTATGTCTCAAGTCATTCACTCCAACATGGACAATGACAGAGTCATATTTGTACTTGTTGTGGAGTGACTTGAGTGCATGCGTTATGTGGCGGATCCTGGCACCGACAGGCAGCTGACTGTAATTTTCTCCTTATTCAACCTGGTGAGAGGGACATCAGTGTGCCGGACTATAGAGTCACCTATGACTAAAGTGTTAGGTACATTGTCTTGCCTTAGGGGCTGTTGCTGGGTGGTACACTGGTGTTGTGAACTATGTAACACATTGGTTGTGATTGGTGTTTGTTTGCGCTTCAGCTTCAGAGGTCTTTGTTGCTTGGGCAGGTTACAGTTAAGGGCCTCTGCATATGTGGATTTAGTGTTGCTATATGTGGGTGTTGGTGGTGCGGGTTTAGAAGGGCTATGTGCTGCTTGAGGTGTAGTGTGGTGTTAACCTTCTCCTCTTGACTGTTTAGCACAATCTTGGGTGGAGAGAGCTTTGCTTCCATTTTGGCTATGTAAGTGCATCTCTCACAGGTTGTAGTGTTGGGTGGTAAGAGGAGAGGGTTGTTCAGGTACATGAGGCAATTGCTGCATTGCCTCAGTATGCCCAGATTCACCAGGTGGACAAGAGAAATCACCGGAAGCTGACCCTTGGACATGCCTGGTTTGGGGCTTTTTTTTTTTTCTTTGTAAAGTATAGGAGCTGTTTCCTTAGCAAGGTACTTTGCAATTATAGGCTGTTTAGTGCCTACTATTAATTTCTCCTTGTTAACAAGGAGAGTTCAGTGTTTGTATGAGTTTAAGGCTTCCTAGTGCTTTCCAGCAGGTATTAGAGAAAGTGCTAGTCACAGGGATGCTTAAAGGTAAGATTGAAAATAATGCACTCTGCAGTGTGCACTAAAGAAGTTAGATGTGAAAGTAAGTAACTTGAGTTTTACCTGTTTAAAAAGTTAAGGTTTAGTGGAGAGTTACTGGGTTCCAGCCCTGGACTACATGGACCCTGTTTTGCTTATTGGTTCAAGGTAGTTGTGCGGTTACACACCTTTTTCATGTTATTAGTATTAAGTTTTAGAGCACAACCATGTTGACAGAGGGGTGATAGCTTAGTCAAGGTGTTAGAAGAGGTGTTACAAAGTGTTAGAAGAGAGGTGATATTTCCACTATTTTGGACTGTAGGCAAATAATTATTTGCAAATTATTATTTTCATTCATCCCTTCATTCTCTGATTGCCTATTTAATCCAATCAGGGTTATGTGAAAGACAGAGCTTCTCCCAGCTCTTTGTGGCTATGAATCAGAGAGACTGATTCTTGGTGGGGCACCAGCACATGCTATGATGAACACACACACACACACACACACACACACACACACACACACACACACACACACACACACACACACACACACACACACTGTGACTTGCACAAGACATGCAAATCTATAGGCAGTTTTGAGGATCTTTTGTTTACCTATGGTATATATTTGGGATGTGAGAGAAAGCCAGATCATCCAACAAAATACTAAATAGTGAGGGGAAGGTAGGAGACTATGTGAGGCCAGACTTTGGGCCCATACATATCTAGGAGTTTGGAAAGTTGTAGATAGTGCCCATCATATCCTGGATTGCAATTTGGTTTCTGAACATAGAGCTGTTGATGGGCCCAGGGTTAGAAGAAAGAGGTGAGAATTAAGGAAAGGTTGTAGGTTAGTCTTGTATAAATGCTGAACTGCTCTCTGGCACTTGTAAGGGGGCTGAGAAACTACTGAATACCTGTCTTGTTTGGGGTCTTGGCACAGATAAATTTATTAAGACTAGTTGGGATCAAATTAGGAGGAACATGAGCAGGTCATTAGAAGCAGTGGGGCATGCTTGGTCCAAAGAATATTTTGATAGGTGATGGCTTGGCCTATAAAAGTTTTGCTGAGGTCTTCTCCTAATATGGATTCCAAAGGTTATTGGTTAACATATGAAAATTTGAAGTTTGGAAGTTTACTCATATGAGAAAAGAAATAGAATTATGATCCCCCTAAGTCCAGCACAAAGGGCACAATGAAGGGTTACAAGATAAAAAGAAACAGAAAAAAAGGTCTCATAGGTCTCTTTATGCATCCAAATGGCATATTCAGACTTAAGCTTCCTGATCCAGATGCAGAAGAGTTAAATTCATTTCGGTCTTAGGCCTGGGTTATAACAAAATAGTTTAGGGTTTTTGGACATGTGTCTGAGCAATTCAGGAAGACATTACTTAAAAAAGTTTCTTAATCCTCTGAAATTATATAGGTGCATATGAAAACAATGAGCTTTGTTAAAGATGCGGGATGGAGAGATCTGACGAACTATGGTGGGAATGCTCTCTATAATCAGATCAATGGTGAAAAGGGTACCTGAAGGCTGCAAATTATCTATGGTTGGGGTGGCTAACCACACCTTAGGTTGAGATTGGAGAGAAAGTACTGAGATTGCTTCAATAAGTCAGTGGGTTAGGAAACATGTTACACTACATTGGAAGATGGATGCTCATATGGAACAGGTAGATTCTTGCTGTACCAACTGGTTAGGAAAGATAATGATGTGTGTTTAACTATATAGTAGGAGGTCTGATAAACAGAAGCAGAGGGTATTATGGCTAGTGGAAAATTAAAAGGGAAGTACGGAACAAAGAGAGTTATTCTGTGATACACTCACCTCAGCTTTGATAATCCTGTAAGCAGTTCTAAATTTAGGCCTGGGTGACCAAAGTATGCACTCGCTGTGAGTCTGATTTTTAGATTTGCACTGAGGGGAACTGATAAGCATTCTGACTATGTTTTTAGGGTTTACTATCAGATGTTCAATGTTACCTGCACTAAATATGGTAACGCCAACCTCACTACATCAAAAAAATGTATCACCAGAAACACAAAACCTTATGTAACACCAAATCTAAAGTCCCTACCAATCCTGTCCAGGAACAATTGCTAACATGGATCCTGAAAGGGGGCAGGTCCAGGAGTTTGGCATACTGTGTTTCCAGCATTGCATGTTTCAATGCAGTGAAGTCAGTGTTACAAAATTTGGTGCAGGTAACATCACACTTCTGATAGAAAACCCATTTTTGGTATCCATACAATGATATGTGGGTTTGAGTTGCCATCTCTAGTTTTAGTGCTGCATTCATAGCTTAGAGTGGGGTGGATTTTTGTTTTTGGTCCACAGGATCATCCCAACGGCTCCCCCTCAGTTTTTCCATTCTTTCCCAAATTGTGATGAGAGCCCTTCAGCCTATTTATTCCTGGACTGGGACAAAAGTTGGATGTTAAAAAGAGGACCAGTCTGAAGATTTCGCAGAATGTTATATCCTCATCCCCCCTGGCATACTGCAAGGTCTGCTGTAGCTGCTTTGGGAGGACCATGCATGCTTCTCTGCATGTACAACCTCCCCATCATATGCCACACTGCTGTATCATGGGCACAATAAGTCTTCATGCTTCGGTGATACACCTGCATTCCTGCAGATGTTACCAGTG